>NW_011494459.1:829425-830089 GCF_000754665.1 Bison bison bison | reverse complement strand
ACCAGATGCCATCATCTTCGTTTTCTGAATGTTGAGCTTTAAGCCAACTTTTTCACTCCCCACTTTCACTTTCATCAAGAGGCTTTTGAGTTCCTCTTCACTTTCTGCCATAAGGGTGGTGTCATCTGCATATCTGAGGTTATTGATATTTCTCCCGGCAATCTTGAGTCCAGCTTGTGCTTCTTCCAGTCCAGCGTTTCTCATTATGTACTCTGTATATAAGTTAAATAAGCAGGGTGACAATATACAGCCTTGACGTCCTCCTTTTCCTATTTGGAACCAGTCTGTTGTTCCATGTCCAGTTCTAACTTCCTGACCCGCATACAAATTTCTCAAGAGGCAGATCAGGTAGTCTGGTATTCCCATCTCTTTCAGAATTTTCCACAGTTGATTGTGATCCACACAGTCAAAAGCTTTGGCATAGTCAATAAAGCAGAAATAGATGTTTTTCTGGAACTCTCTTGCTTTTTCCATGATCCAGCAGATGTTGGCAATTTGATCTCTGGTTCCTCTGCCTTTTCTAAAACCAGCTTGAACATCAGAAAGTTCACGGTTCACATATTGCTGAAGCCTGGCTTGGAGAATTTTGAGCATTACTTTACTAGCGTGTGAGATGAGTGCAGTTGTGTGGTAGTTTGAGCATTGTTTGGCATTGCCTTTCTTT
>NW_011494459.1:821847-829315 GCF_000754665.1 Bison bison bison | reverse complement strand
GACCTTTTCCGGTCCTGTGGCCACTGCTGAGTTTTCCAAATTTGCTGGCATATTGAGTGCAGCACTTTCACAGCATCATCTTTCAGGATTTGAAATAGCTCAACTGGAATTCCATCACCTCCACTAGCTTTGTTTGTAGTGATGCTTTCTAAGGCCCACTTGACTTCACATTCCAGGATGTCTGGCTCTAGGTCAGTGATCGCACCATTGTGATTATCTGGGTTGTGAAGACCTTTTTTGTATAGTTCTTCTGTGTATTCTTGCCATCTCTTCTTAATATCTTCTGCTTCTGTTAGGTGCATACCATTTCTGTCCTTTATCGAGCCCATCTTTGCATGAAATGTTCCCTTGGTATCTCTAATTTTCTTGAAGAGATCTCTAGTGTTTCCCATTCTGTTGTTTTCCTCTATTTCTTTGCATTGATTGCTGAGGAAGGCTTTCTTATCTCTTCTTGCTATTCTTGGGAACTCTGCATTCAGAGGACACATTAGGTCGTACTTTTTAAAGATTTCACTCTAGAGCATCCCATGGTAGCAAATAAAATGAACTCATCTTTTCTGGGAAGACAAAGCCCTGTAATGTTGGGAGTTTTAGTTCTTCCAAATTGACCCCCACCCTGTTTTTCAGTATTTTTCAGCATTCTTAGAAGTTTTCCTATCCCCAAAACACAAATGTGCAAATAATTTGTTTTTAAAAAGAAGTTAATTGTGATATTGTGAAAACCTTTTCTGAATTTTTTAAGATAAAATAAGTAATTTGCTGTAATTATGTTTATTAAAAAACTGAAGTATATGGAAAAATAAAACATAAAGATTAAAATATGATATAAGAGTCCTGTAGTTGAAACAGTCAAAATCCTTGATGTACTGAATGAAGCATTTTTCATTAAAAGTAACCTTTGATGAATGGATAAGAAAGCTGTGGTACATATACACAATGGAGTATTACTCAGCCATTAAAAAGAATACATTTGAATCAGTTCTGATGAGGTGGATAAAACTGGAGCCTATTATACAGAGTGAAGTAAGCCAGAAGGAAAAACATAAATACAGTATACTAACGCATATATATGGAATTTAGAAAGATGGTAACAATAACCCGGTGTACGAGACAGCAAAAGAGACACTGGTGTATAGAACAGTCTTATGGACTCTGTGGGAGAGGGAGATGGTGGGAAGATTTGGGAGAATGGCAATGAAACATGTAAAATATCATGTAGGAAACGAGTTGCCAGTCCAGGTTCGATGCATGACGCTGGATGCTTGGGGCTGGTGTACTGGGACGGCCCAGAGGGATGGTATGGGAAGGGAGGAGGGAGGAGGGTTCGGGATGGGGAACACATGTATACCTGTGGCGGATTCATTTTGATATTTGGCAAAACTAATACAATTATGTAAAGTTTAAAAATAAAATTAGAGAAAAAAAAAAAAAGTAACCTTTGCACAGTGGGTTTTAGGTAGCTTTATAGAAACATTCTTCCTTGATTTCGTTGACTGTTTTATAAGGTGATGTATCAAGTACTGCAAAGGTTATTCACTTCGTAGTTCACCACATAATTAGACCTTTGTAATTAGAATTATTGTCCTTGTTGTTCTACTGAAATGTAAAGAATGAAACATGAAGCTTTAAAAGCATTATTTTCCTTCATCTGTAATATGTAAGTAACATGAAGATGAAATTAGTATATTGAGACAACTAGATGGCCAGTAGGGACTAAACTCAATACTCCAAATCATATAAAAATAGTTTCTTTATTATGGGTTTCACTTTTTGTGACAGGAGTATTAATATCTGTTGGGTACTGGACATTTGCCAGACATACCACAGGCTTATTCTTCATGGTCAGTGTCTCATTTAATCTTCACCTCAACCTAATAAGTGTTGTAAACCCATTTTACAGGTAATGAAACTAATCTTTAGAAAAACTCAACAGCTCATTCAAGGCCCTGAGACTGACAGGTTCCAGGACTGTGATATGAACTCGGGTCTGTCTAAAATTCTCATCCTTCTTCAAGCCCGCATCAGCAACCTCTGCTTCTCAAATTGGACGTCTTGGGAAAAAAAAAAATCCTAGTTTTCCCCTTGACCATCCTGTCTTTTTGGTCTGATTTCCACTTTCTGTATAGTTGTTAGAATTTATCTTTTTGGTGGTTTTATTTCAGGAATTACAGTTTGAAAGGCTGACCCGAGAACTGGAGGCAGAACGCCAGATTGTCGCCAGCCAACTGGAGCGATGCAAGCTTGGATCGGAGACAGGCAGCATGAGCAGCGTCAGGTACTGGGCACTCTGCTCCTCGGGGCTGGGCTTTGCTTTGCCAGTGGAAGGAAATTGTGGTGTTTATCTTCTCCTTACAAGCCTAGCGGTGGCATTAGAACACTCAGTCAAATGTTGGAAAGGAATCGTAACTGACCTGATTTAAGATGTTCAAAAGGTGTCCGAAGTGATTTGTGCTTGAATCTCTTTTCACAAAATGCACACTTGCCCTGAATGCAAAGTACATATCGTTTTACATAAAAAGGAGGCTTTGCATTTAGTGAGTTTGCTGGAAATGAGAAGATGATATGTCACAGTCTCTCCGTTTGGTTCTTTTTTTTTCTGAATGATCAAGAGTTGCAGGTTCTGGAAATGAAAGAGAGAAGGTTTTGATCTAACTTGCATTGTTTGCTAATATACAATGCTACAGTATAAAATTGCTCCTCAAACATCAACTGCACATGCAATTTCTGTGTGTGAAAACATTTCGTAGATAGAATGATTATTCAATTACGGTTGGTATGAGATTATGAAATATTTAAAAACAAACCTTAGTCACTTGACCACAAAATAAATTATCTGCCTAAGGACCATGTTTCCATATTTAAAAATAGAAGTGTGTGTGTGAAAGAAACATAAATAAAGCTCTATAAGATGACTTTTATTTCTAAAAGTGCATTGTACTTTCTTGTCATGTTGTTCTATATTGTGGTTTTGACGTGCTACATTTTCAGGGAGGTGTCTTCTCTCTTGAGAACCCTGCCATACTCTTTGGCCTTCTGTTCAACTGCATTGTTGGTTACATCACTGCACCCACAGTCCATTGTTGAGAACTGGTCACATGGCCCCTCCATAAATGGAAATGGGCAGGGATTCCTAGTCTTGGGGTCTATGGCCACTCTGCCCAGGAAGCAGAAATGTGAGTTTAAGAGTCTTAACCAACTACGGCCACAAGGAATGAAAACATCCTTGAGTCCATTGCTCTAAAATATTCTATCACTGTAAGGTTTGTTTGTAGTTGGAATGTTTTCTTGTTAGAGCCTCCTGCCATTAGTCTTCTAACGTTGTTCTTTTCTTTGTTCAACAATGATTACCATTCAAAGGAAATCATTGCACCATTTGTTGTCAGACTAAATTACTCTGAAATATCCTTTTCAGTTGCGTTTGGGGTGTGGGAAAGCATATCAGCTTTGGCATCTGAGCACCTAAGCGATGTAGAGCTGCAGATACAGATCCATTGTGATCTCTTCAACTCCTCATAGACTTGTCTGAACATCCAAATTAACTAAAGCAGGATGGACAAGAAAAAGGAGAAGTAATTTGTGTCCACTTGAAATTGTTTTCAGAAGGTTGGCCGGTTGAAGATGTTGAGGTTAAAGTGTGGAGAAAAATAATATTTGTAAGTGTGTATTCGATTTAATACAGGGATTTGCGTATATTGGAGGAGCTTTTTTCAGTGGTGAACATCACCTGAGTAGCTAAGTCTGTCAGGATTTTCAGGTCCATAAACACTGTCAAATTGACATCTGCATCTTCATTTGTTTTGAAACCCACTGTTTCACTACTGGTCAGATCACCTTTTCCATTCAGTTCAATTCAGTTCAGTCGCTCAGTCATGTCCAATTCTTTGTGATCCCATGAATCGCAGCATGCCAGGCCTCCCTGTCCATCACCAACTCCTGGAATTTACTCAGACTCATGTCATCAAGTCAGTGATGCCATCCAGCCATCTCATCCTCTGTCATCCCCTTCTCCTCCCACCTTCAATCTTTCCCAGCATCAGGGTCTTTTCCAATGAGTCAGTTCTTCGCATCAGGTGGCCAAAGTATTGGAGTTTCAGCTTCAGCATCAGTCCTTCTAATGAACACCCAGGACTGATCTCCTTTAGGATGGACTGGTTGGATCTCCTTGAAGTCCAAGGGACTCTCAAGAGTTTTCTCCAACGCCACAGATCAAGTTCCATTCATATTCCTGATATTTCTGTGTGATACTTTTGCGTATTCTCCACCTTGTATTTTGTTTCACCCACCACTAGCCCTTGGTAGCAGCAGGTCTGGGGGACCATGCTGTGTCCTGTGTCTTAATTTCCAACTGCTGATTGGATCAGAAATGGGTATCTGACCCAAGGGTGACTCATCCAGTAAGCGGCCTGTAAGAAATCAGTCTTGCACTCTTGAGAATGTGAAGTAGGTGACCCCAAATCTCTGTTACCTAATGCATTGTGCTAGGAAACGGTTGCCGTGTGGATTGGGTGCTGGTGGAGGAATCTACGGTAATACAGAGTGAATACGATAATACAGGATTCTACGGTAATACAGAATCCTACAGAGAGAGACTATGGTTCCTGGTAGTCAGAGACCAGGTTAGTTCCCATTAGGGACTGGCTGCATTTAGATGTTGCATCCATGAGATTACCTTTTAAATTCCTAAAATCTTTTCTCCTCCTTCATTTGATTTGATTGAGTTGATAATTTTTCTGAGGTCTAGCATTTCATGAATAGAATACATCAGTGAACTACCAAAGTAGACAGAAAAATTACCCCATGACAACTTGTGATCGTTTATACTGTATCTTGTATTCCTATCTCAGCCTGTGATACATAATCAATCATTCTTTATTAAATATATATTAAATAATAGTGCTTATTGCAGATGACATCTAATTATTTTTCCTTGCTATATAGCTATATATAGCAATATGTCTTCTTCAAGCTTGATTATTTTATATTTTGAAAATGTCTAATGTATGAATCAGCATTTGAATAATATAAGCAATTTACTGATATTTCACTGGAAGCAATCCAATACTTCCACTGTTCTTTTTCTTTTTGTCATAACCTAGTTGTTTGCTCAACTTCAGAAATGCACCTTTAACAATTCAAGTCTTTATTAAGGTGATAGACTAACCTAGTTAGCACATCAAAGGGAATGTTTAAAAATAAATGAAATAGAATGTAAACAATTTTTGAAAGAGGAGAACAGGCAAAGAAATCTATGATGTTGTTCCCTACTTCTTGGGGATACTAGGAGGGGTAAGAGAGTTTCTTAGAGGAAATGAAACAAAATCAAAATTGTTTTCAGATTTTTTTTTTTACACAAATAGTAAAAGTGACATAAATATAGTTTGGTTCTCCTCTGCCTTTATTGGTGTTAGGAAATTGCTCCATCTAACTCCTAAGGCCTCTTTCCTGGTAGATACATTGACAGTTTAAACTTAATGAAAAGATGTTGTTAGTATGCATTTATAACAGCCAACTTGGTTGTGTTGTTGTTGTTTACTCACTAAGTAGCATCTGACTCTTTGTGATCCCATGGACTGTAGCCTCCCAGACTCCTCTGTCCAAGGGATTTCCCAGGCAAGAACACTGGGGTGTTGCCATTTCCTTCTCTAGGAGATCTTCCCATCCCAGGGATTTTACCCACATGTCCCCCTGGCAGGTGGATTCTTTACCACTGAGCCATGTTGGAATCCCATAACAGCCAAATTTATAGTAGTCAATCAAATTATAAATCATGAATGAGGGTGCTGAGAATTTGGAGAATCTGGAGATAACTATTGTTGCAGCAAAGCAACTTCTGCACCCTTGCATCTAGGGTATAAGTCTGCAAATAGGAACATTGTGATGTCTGAAACTCTTCACAGACTTTTCTATATATATTATCACCTTCCTCTCTCAGTTTTCCTCGCTGGTTTCAGTCCAAACCTTTCCAAACTGTTGGATCCTTCTCTCTCCTACCACTTGAAAGTTTCCATACCTTCTCCCTAATTCCCCAGAACCATGCAGTTCTGAGTCAGGAATGTGATTTATATAGAGGTGGGCTTTTATTTAGGGTCATGACCAAATCCTTCTTGCTAATAGCCCACTTGTGCCCTCTGGCCAGTCACAGCTACTTGTTTGTCACCCACTCCTCAGGCTGAGACCTGTCAAGTTGGTCTTAGTTTGGCTGCCATAGGAGCCAACAGGTCCCCTGCCAGGGTGGGGCCTTGCAGTGTTCTTGCACAGGACCTGCCTGTGCCCATGCCCTTGTCGTATCATTCATAGACCCCTGGAGCAGCATTTTAACTCATCTCTTTGCCTGCATCTTGCCCAGATCCATCCTCCATGTAGTATGAGACTGAACTGCATAACACCTAGATTAGAATCACGTCTGTGAAGGACCCATCCTCACTTCTGCAATTCCATAAATACAACACCTTCCCATCTTACATGGCCATAGGTATGTGATCCCTTCCATCTAGAATAACCGACCTCTTTCACCTGGTCACCTGCTCCTATGGATCTAATTACCCAGCGTAGGGCTCACATTCTTTTGAATGTCTTCTTGATCAGTTCAGATTGGGCCAGGTGTCCCTTCCTTTGGAAATCATTGGAATCATTGACAAAGTTTTGGAGATGGGACTCTATTAACCCTTCTAGAAATTCCTTGCCACAGAATGTTTTGGCTTTCAGTCAGAGCACATGGGGCATTTTCTCAAGTGCTACTGAAAGCTTGACAGATGTCTACTTAAATTTAAAACAGATGTCTACTCATATCCCTTGATTCTCATGGGCAGGCAGAACATAATGGGAGAGAAATCAAATTCAAATAATAGTTGGGTCTATCTTATGTTCAGTTCAGTTCAGTCGCTCAGTCATGTCTGACTCTTTGAGACCTCATAAATTGCAGCATGCCAGGCCTCCCTGTTCATCACCAACTGCCAGAGTTCACCCAAATTCATGTCCGTTGAGTCGGTGATGCCATCCAACCATCTCATCCTCTGTCGTCCCCTTCTCTCCTGCCCTCAATCTTTCCCAGCATCAGGGTCTTTTCAAATGAGTCAGCTCTTTGCATCAGGTGGCCAAAGTATTGGAGTTTCAGCTTCAATATCAGTCCTTAAATGACATCCAGGACTGATCTCCTTAGGATGGACTGGTTGGATCTCCTTGCAGGCCAAGGGACTCTTGAGAGTCTTCTCCAACACCACACTTCAAATGCATCAATTCTTTGGTGCTCAGCTTTATTTATAGTCCAACTCTCACATCCATACATGACCACTGGAAAAACCATAGCCTTGACTAGATGGACCTTTGTTGGCAAAGTAATGTCTCTGCTTTTTAATATGTTGGTCATAACTTTCCTTCCAAGGGGCAAGCATCTTTTAATTTCATGGCTGCAATCACCATCTGCAGTGATTTTGGAGCCCAGAAAAATAAAGTCTGACACTGTTTCCAC
>NW_011494459.1:803502-821747 GCF_000754665.1 Bison bison bison | reverse complement strand
TTCGCTTTCTGCCATAAGGGTGGTGTCATCTGCATATCTGAGGTTATTGATTTTTCTCCCGGCAATCTTGAGTCCAGCTTGTGCTTCTTCCAGCCCAGCGTTTCTCATGATGTACTCTGCATATAAGTTAAATAAGCAGGGTGACAATATACAGCCTTGACGAACTCCTTTTCCTATTTGGAACCAGTCTGTTGTTCCAAGTCCAGTTCTAACTGTTGCTTCCTGACCTGCATACAGGTTTCTCAAGAGGCAGGTCAGGTGGTCTGATATTCCCATCTCTTTCAGAATTTTCCACGGTTTATTGTGATCCACACAGTCAAAGGCTTTGGCATAGTCAATAAAGCAGAAATAGATGTTTTTCTGGAATTCTCTTGCTTTTTCGATGATCCAGCGGATGTTGGCAGTTTGATCTCTGGTTCCTCTGCCTTTTCATCTTATAAACTCTTATTAACTCTTTCTAAAGGAGACTTGACCCTTAGAAGACATGATGATGATGATTTATGACAATGATCTAGATCAGAGACAAAGGAAGTCAAATTTCAAAGCTGGAGAGATTTAACACATGATAGCTTCTCTGCTGGCTTTAAAGATGGACCTAAAGATTTTAATAGCAACTCATGGGGCTTCTAGATACTGAGAGTTATCCCCAACTGACAGTCAGTAAGGAGAAGGGGACCTCAGTCTTAGAACCAAAAGGAATTGAATTCAGCTCATTGCCTGAATGAACATGGAAGTATATTATTGTCCAAAATGTCCAGAAAGGAAAGTAGGCCTGCAGAAATTCTGATGATGACCTTGTGAGAACCTGAACAGAGGATCCAACCATGCATGCCTAAGCTTCAGAAAATCCGCAAAGCTGTTAACTTAAAAAAAACTGTGTTGTTCTAAGGTACTCGGTTTGTGGTAGTTTTCTATGCAGTAATAGAAAATAAATAAAATGCTTTTCAATTGATGATTTTATATATATTAAAAGAAGCTAAATTATGAAAAATTTTAGAGAAAATAAATTTTATTTTGTAACCAGCTGTATTCCATTCAAAGGTTTCATTGTGTAGCTAGCTTTATTTTTCATACAAATGTGCTTGCATTTGGATTCACATATTAAAATAATCTGTAGCTTTGACTCTAAGAAGTAGATTTGAATGTGGAGTGATGTCATTTTTCACTGTAGAATAAGGACAACTAGTAAACCAATCATCTTTAGCCTTGTTATTTTTATAGTATAGATGCCCAAGACTCTGAGTGGAGTAATATATATTTAAAAAGACAAAATATAATATACATATGTGAAGAATGCTAGTTCCGCATAAGAAGATGCTCTTTCTTTCCAGCAGATGAACTATTGAGTTTCTTGCAAACAAATTTTTCAAAAGTCAGACCCGTTTTGGAGATTGGGAAACAAAAAGAATTAATGTTATAAAAGTTTTCAAAGGTCATTCTCTTCATTAGCTAACTTCTCTGAGCCAATATGCCAGCAATTCTATAAACAGAGTCTAAAAGTCTCTTCCAGATGTACAAAGAAGTCTTATTTTGGAGCAGGCTTATTTTAGAGAAATAAGCTGATCTGGTTAAATTAGATAGCGGTGAAGAAATTTAAGTCAAGTAGTCACATACTTTTTGTCAGAATGAAATGTATTTATTTAAAAACATTCACTGAGGTTTCCTAAGTAAAGAAATCATGTATGAACGTAATGGTTTCTCAAAGTAAGACATATACATTTACTTAGTATCCTGTAGGATATGATATTGAAACAAGTAGTACCGTTTTTAAAGAAGTATGCCCAAATATTTCATTTTCGAAACCAGACATATTAAATAATTAAATAAGTACTTAATGTTTTTCAAATAAAGTTTTTTTTCAAAGTATGTAGATGTGTGTGTATATATGTGCAACTCAGTCACTCAGTTGTGTCTGACTCTTTGCAACCCCATGGACTGTAGCCTGCCAGGCTCCCCTGTCCATGGGATTTTCCAATCAAGAAGACTGGAGTGGGTTTCCATTTCCTTCTCCAGGGGATCTTCCAGGGATCAATCCCACGTCTCCTGCATGGGTAGGCAGATTCTTTACTACTGTGCCACGTGGAAAGCCCTTTTAGATATTTCTGTACAGACACATAGGACTTCCCAAGTGGTGCTAGTGGTAAAGAACCTGCCTGCCAATGCGGGAGACATAAGAGATGAGGGTTTGACCCCTGGGTAGGGAAGATCCCCTGGAGGAGAGCATGATAACCTATTTCAGTGTTCTTGCCTGGAGAATCCCATGGACAGAGGAGCCTGACGGGCTACAGTCCATCGTGTTTCAGAGTTGGACACAACTGAAGCGACTTAGCATGCATATATACATACACATACTCCTCAACAGTCGTGTAGCCAATAGTAAAGATTAACCAGATTCATAAGATTCTAGATTCTTAGCACCCATGAATACTTTTGCCATTAAATAAAAAGTATCTTTTGAATAACTTTTCATTTTTACGAATTTAAAAATTTTAAGTTAAATGCTGCTGCTGCTGCTGCTAAGTCGTTTCAGTCGTGTCCAACTCTGTGTGATCCCGTAGACGGCAGCCCACCAGGCTCCCCCGTCTCTGGGATTCTCCGGGCAAGAATACTGGAGTGGGTTGCCATTGCAGTTTTATATTAAAAATCTAGACAAAAGCTGCTGCCTCTTCCTCCACTACACTGAGACTTTGTGAGCCTCCTCAGCCTACTAGAAGTAGGTGCTGGGCCTCACCTCTAAGTAATTCCCCAAGGGCAAAGCCTCTGAGTGTATGGCAAAGCAGTGGCCAGCACATGATAACAGTTCAGTCAATGCTAAATGAATAAAAATGAATAGTATACAGTACTTCCATTACTGTTATTCTCATTCTTGGTTTTTTTTTTTTTTTGGCAAATACCAGTCTTTCTAATCTATACACATTTTCATCTCTATACTGTACACATCAAATATTATATATAATGCTTGCCTTGCCAGATCAGGATATTATATTTCAAAATTCATTCTAGTTTTGTTGTTGTTCAGTAGCTCAGTCATGTCCAATTCTCTGTAACCCCATGGACTGCAGCATGCCAGGCTTCCCTGTCTTTCACTATCTCCTGGAGTTTGCTCAAACTCATGTCCATTGAGTCAGTGATGCTATCTAACCATCTCATCCTCTGTTGTCCCCTTCTCCTCCTGCCCTCAATGTTCCCCAGCATCAGGGTCTTTTCCAATGAGTTGTTCTTCCCACCAGGTGGCCAAAGTACTGGAGCTTCAGCTTTAGCAGCAGTCCTTCCAATGAATATTCAGGGTTGATTATGTTTAGGATTGACTAGTATGATCTCCTTGCAGTCCAAGGGACTCTCAAGAGTCTTCTCCAACACCACAGTTTGAAAGCATCAAAAGCATTCTAATTAGTTTTCACATTAAAATTGTGCCCTGGTATCCAAGGTCTGTTGGTTTGGTGTCCTCTGTCCTATGGAACTGTGGTTGATTTTATTCTCGTATTTTCACTGTCTTCTGAAGATGATGATAATAGTGATAATTTCAACAATAATTATGTGGTATTTGTGGAGTAATTTCTGTAGGCCAGATCCAGTATTAAGTGGTTTATATAGGTCATGCCATTTACTCCTAGTTAATCCTATGAGTTAATAAGTCTCATTAATATCTCATTTTGTAGATGAGAACACTGAGATTCAGAGTGAGAAATGTGCTTTCTCAACTCCAACAGGTCGTCACCAGATATTGATTTTGAAGCCAGGTGTCTTTTTATTATTTTTTTATTTTCGGCTGTGCTGGGTCTTCCTTGTCGCGCTCAGGCTTTCTCCAGTTGCAGAGAATAGGGGCTACTCTTCATTGCAGTGTACGTGCTTCACACTGTTGGGGCTTCTCTTGTTGCCGAGCACGGGCTCTAGAGTGCTGGCTCAGTGGTTGTAGCTCATGGGTTTAGTTGCCCTGTGGGATGTGGAATCTTCCTGGACCAGGGGATGGAATCCATGTCCCCTGCATTGCTAGATGGGTTCTTATCCACTGTGCCACCAGGGAAGTCTGAACCCAGGTGTCTTCACTCCTCCAAGCACACATTCAAACTGCCTCACTGTAATGCTGTTATTGTGTCTTAAATGGTATCTTGAATTATTCTGTAAAAAAGCCTTCTAAATGTCTCCAGTCCATTTTCACCCTAGAGATAAAACATCTTTGGACTTATTTTCTGCTGCTTCCCACGTCCCCTCCCAATGATTGTAGCAGTTGTGAAGTTCTTCATCTGAATGTGTTTCTGATTCTATCCTTACATAACAGTATATTGTGTGCTCAGTCCCTCAGTCGTGTCCAACTTTTTGTGACACTATGGGTTGCAGCCCACCAAGTCCCTGCATCCATGGGATTTTCCCAGAAAGTTTACTGGAGTGGGTTGCCATTTCCTTCTCTAGGGGATCTTCCTGACCCAGGAATCAAACGTGAGTCTCCTGTATCTCCTGCATTGCAGGTGGATTCCTTACTGCTGAGCCACATGGGAGCCAATAGTATATATTATCCTTGCCTTTAAATGCATCTAAAATAATGCTTCAGTATTCTCTTGCAAATTGCCAGTGGACAAATTATACAGTCTATGAAACACTAGTTATCACATTGTCTTAGTTTGTTCAGACTACTATAAGTGAATGCCATACATGAGTGGCTTATAAACAACATACATTTACTTCTCACACATCTGGAGACTGGGAAGCACAAAACCAAAGCACAGGCAAATACACTGTTTGGCAGGAACCTACTTCCTGGGCCATAGTCTTCATGCTGTGGCATCACATAATGAAAGGGACAAGGGAGCTCTCCGGGGTCTTCTCCACAAGGGCACTAACCCCTTTCATGAAGGCTCCATCTTCATGATCTCACCTCCTAATACCATCGTATTAGGGATTCGGTTTCACCATAAAACATGACTTTTGGGTGAACACAAACATTCACTGTATAGTACAATTAAACACATTGTTCTAGATTTCTGTGGAATAAGCAATAGTCAACTGTCTTCAGAATTCTATGTAGATCCTAAAAATATTTAATAGTTATCAATATTTGATGTATGTCTTAGGGCAACTCCTGTATCTTTTTTTTTTAATTGAAGGATAATTGCTTTATAGAATTTTGTTGTTTCTGTCAAACCTCAACATAAATCTGCCGTGGGTATACATACGTCCCCTCCTTTTTGAACCTCCTTCTGATCTCCCTCCCCACCCTACCCTCTAGGTTGATACAGAGCCCCTGTTTGAGTTTCCTGAGACATAGAGCAAATCCCCATTGGCTATCTATTTAACATATGGTAATGTAAGTTTCCATGTTACTCTCTCCATACATCTCACCCTCTCCTCACCTCTCCCCATGTCCATAAGTCTATTCTCTATGTCTGTTTCTCTACTGCTGCCCTACAAATAAATTCTTCAGTATCATTTTTCTGTATTCTGTATATATGCATTAGCATATGATATTTATTTCTCTTTTTCTGTGTTACTTCACTCGTATAATAGGCTCTAGGTTCTTTCACCTCATTAGAACTGACTCAAGCATGTTCCTTTTTATGGCTGAGTGATATTCCATTGTGTATATATACCACAACTTCTTTATCCATTCATTTGTCAATGGACATCTAGGTTGCTTACATGTTCTAGCTCTTGTAAATAGTGCTGCAATGAACACTGGGACATACGTGTCTTTTTCAATTTTGGTTTCCTCAGGGTATATGCCTAGGAGTGGGATTGCTGGGTCATATGGTGGCTTTATTCCTAGTTTTTTAAGGAATCCCCATACTGTCTTCCATAGTGGCTGTATCAATTTACAGTCCCACCAAGTGCAAGAGTGTTTCCTTTTCTTCACATCTTCTCCAGCATTTATTGTTTGTAGACTTTCTGGTGATGGCCATTCTGACTGGTGTGAGATGATATCTCATTGTACTTTTGATTTGCATTTCTCTAAGGACGTGAGTCTGGGTGAACTCCGGGAGTTGGTGATGGACAGGGAGGCCTGGCATGCTGTGATTCATGGGGTCGCAAAGAGTCGGACACGACTGAGCGACTGAACTGAACTGAATAATGAGTGATGTTGAGAATTTTTTCATGTGTTTGTTAGCCATCTGTATATCTTCTTTGGAGACATGTCTGTTTAGGTCTTTTCCCACTTTTTGATTGGGTTGTTTGTTTTTCTGGTATTGAGTTGTATGAGCTGCTTGTATATTTTGGAAATTAATCCTTTGTCAGTTGTTTCATTTGCTATTATTTTCTCCCATCCTGAGGGTTGTCTTTTCACCTTGCTCATAGTTTCCTTTGCTATGCAAAAGCTTTAAAGTTTGATAAGGTCCCACTTGTTTACTTTTGTTTTTATTTCCATTACTCTAGGAGGTGAGTCATAGAGGATCTTGCTTTGATTTGACAAAGGAGGCAAGAATGTACAATGGGGCAAAGGCAGCCTCTTCAATACATGGTGTTGGGAAAACTGGACAGCTGCATGTAAAAGATTGAAATTAGAACACTTCCTAACAGCATACACAAAGATAAACTCAAAATGGATTAAAGACCTAAATGTAAGACCAGAAACTATAAAACTCTTAGAGGAAAACATAGGCAGAACACCCTCAATGACATAAATCAACTCCTGTTTCTTCATACTTTTGCATCAAATTCAAAGCCTATGTTCTTTCTAAAGTACCATATCAAAAATACTAGTTATTAGTTTTACATCTAAAAATAATTAATATACAAAATTTTATTTAAAGTTTTGCATTATAAAACAAATTTTTAAGGATAACTAATATATTTGAAATAATATTCTAATTGGTAAAAAACTGAAAATCTTTGTAAATATAATAAGTATAGAAGATTCTTTATGTTTTCTTTTATCTTTATAGCCTTTTTCTTAAATGCATATGTTTGAGAGGTAAAATTTCTGGTTCCATAAGTTGAAGCTAAATTTTGTCATTGTGTTTTTTCTATTGCCTGCTTTTCCTAATTTCTCTGAATTTTATTTTTGTCATCTACACAAATGGTGATAATGCTTTTCTGTGATTTTATAAAGATTAAATGAGAAATGTAAGTAAAGCATCTCACACAGCATCTTGCAAGCTATTACTGGTGAATCTGATAGAGATGAATTTTTCATTGAAGTCTCCTTCTTAATTTTTCTACAAAAGGCTATAAAATGGCTCTTCTCACTAGGGGCTAAAACAATATATCAGCATAGCATCACATTTGTCTCTTTCCTAATATGGGCTCAAGAACCACATGGAAATTGACACAGTGAAATGGAAGAGAGCTCAAATCAATTTCCCTCTCATGCGGGGCAACTTAATGTGTCCCTGGACCCACTGCTGGGGCTGGAGATGGGACTTTTGATATTGTGTAGTTGTCAAAAGAAGAGCAGTAATGTACGGGTAACATATGCATGACAGGAAATACTCAGTAAATTTTTTACTGAATATAGAAGATATAGAAGCCATTGACTATTTGAATAGATGCTTTTTGGAACAGGGAACAGGAGGAGATGAATACATTGCCCAGAAGATGCATAGCCATTAGTCTCCTAGTTGTATAATTGTGTAACTGTGTTACGATGTGGAGGGGACTGTTGAGGAAGACATCTGTGTATCCTTCAAGCCCATTTTATCTTTGCTCAGATGGTGGACATTCAGAAGCTTTTCCCAAGTTACTTAAATTTATACTTGTCTGTTTATGCTCACGTCAAAGGATTGGAAGCCAGTGATATTTTCACTGACAAAAAACAATGAGCATTTGATCCACTTGAGAAGGAACAACTTCAGTTGTCAAGACTGGATGCTGACAGGTCACTGAGCACCATGAACCCTGAGTGTTCAAATTATTAGGATGTAAAGGCAGTGGGGGCGTGGCAGGAAGGTCATGGTCACGGCACCAGAACACTCAGGCTGTGACTTGGGACAAGTCGTTTGAGTTTTCTGGGCCTCCATTTCCTCACTTGTAAAGTAGGAAATATTGAGCATCTAGGTCTGTTCCAGCTCTCACCCTTCATTTTATTCAGACCTTTCACGGTACACAGCAAGTCACATCTGAACACTTTAATATAGGGACACTCCTTAAACTTGAATTATAAAGAGATGGCCCTAGTGGTAAAGAATCTGCCTACCAATGCAGAAGATGCAGGAGACGCAGTTTGATCCCTGGGTCAGGAAGATCCTCTGGAGAAGGAAATGGCAGCCCACTCCAGTATCCTTGCCTGGAAAATTCCATGGACAGAGGAACCTGGTGGGCTACAGAAAAGAGTAGGACATGACTAAGTGACTGAGCACACACACAATTAAATCATGAGGATGGCAAGGTGTTGGCAGATAGATGGGTGCTTCAGAGGAAGGCAGATAGATGTCTACGAGTTTATGTGGGTTTGGTTTTTCAACATAGGAATCTCCAGTTAAGTCATGGTATGGACTTTATATTTGGGAAAACACAATTTAAAAGAGTTTATAAATATATCTTAAACTGCCTCAAATGGTCTAGATGTCTTCTACATTGACTGAAAACTGAAGTGAAGACAGGGAGCTAGAATAGAGTTTTGCCCATTGGGAGAACACATGGGCTGAGACTTTTAAGAAATGATCATTCATTCCACTTGATAAAAATGTGCTTATGAAGTCCTGTAAGGACCAGCAGGCTAGCAGGCACTCCTTGTGCCTCAAGGGTAAATATAAAGTAGCTCCTGGTCTCTGGGGGGGTTATTGTCAAATACAGAGAGAGGCACAGAAGCAGGCATAAACATGATCACATGTTGGTGCCTTGAAGAGAACAGGAAGCTGTGTCAGGGATGGTTTCACCAAGGGATCTTTGTGTGTCTGGGATATTAAACACTGGTAGGAAAAGAAATGGGTTAAAGGCACTGCTCAAAAAGAAAGTACAAAGTCAGAAAGACAAAGGTGGATTGGCATCAGTGTGGTTGTGATAGCTTAAGGTGAATGGTGTTGGATTCGTGATCTCCGAAGAAAAAGATTTAGCTTCCGGACCAGGGACCGGGCTTGAATACTCAGAGCTTTTGTGTGACCAAAGTTTTATTACAGTGAAAAAGGACAAAGAAAGCTTCTGACAAAGACATAGAAAGGGGATGGAGAGTGCCCCCATCACTAGTCTTATCAAGGCCTTATATACTTTTACCAGACCCACTCCCACAACATACATCTTAAATTAATAAGATTAGAACTTAGAAACCCCACTCCAGTACTCTTGCCTGGAAAATCCCATGGATGGAGGAGCCTGGTGGGCTATAGTCCATGGGGTCGCTAAGAGTCAGACACAACTGAGCGACTTCACTTTCACTTTTCACTTTCATGCATTGGAGAAGGAAATGGCAACCCACTCCAGTGTTCCTGCATTGAGAGTCCCAGGGAAGGGGGAGCCTGGTGGGCTGCCGTCTATGGGGTCGCACAGAGTCGGACACGGCTGAAGCGACTTAGCAGCAGCAGCAGCAGCAGTAGGAGCAGCAGAACTTAGAATAGAAAGGTCTTACCAGACCCACTCCCATGTAAAATTAACAAGGTTAGTATCCATTGCTGTTAGATAATCCTTAGTATAGAGTTTAAGATGAGTTGTTTTGTTGTGTAATCATCATCTCTGGGCTTAAAGAAAAGCATGTCTTATGTGACTAAGACTGAAGAATGTAGAAAAAAAAGTTTGTCCTTTTCTCCTCCTCGGGAGCCCCAGACCCTTTTCTCCTCCTCAGAGACCCCAGACTTCTTATCAACCTACCTATGAATTGACTCTCTCAGTTGGCATAGTGAGCTCATAGGTGGACTGGTATTGGTTAAGAGTGCAGACAGATGTGACCATTCTGTGATCTGGCAGGCTAGAGATTTTGGGTTTTGTTGAGTGGGCAATAGAACATGGAAGATGGTTTTCCCCAAGGAAGTGATGTTCTGGAAGGAAGCTTGGTTCTGCCAGCTGCATGGAGAATGGATTGAAGCCGGTGGAAGCTGGTAACAGCTGGTCAAGTTAGAGATGGTAGCCTGTGTCCAAGAAGTGGGTCATAAAACTTAAACCAAGATCCTGAGCACTTAGAGTAGTTTCAGAGTAATGGAGCTGGGAGGGTCTGGGGACTCACTTGGGTTGAAAGAAACAGAGCAGGGTCGCAAAACTACTATTTATTAAAAAAAAAAAAATTCCGTGGGCTAAGCCAACACTACAGCTCAGCTCTACCACGAGTGCTGCCTATTTTCAACAAGGAACCTTTGATTTTTTTTTTGTTTGTTTGTTTCATGGTATGTGAATATATGCTAATTCCCCTTTATCCAGGAGAAACTATCATAGAATTTTAAATTTAAGAGATTGCTGCGTTAGCAGCAGGCAGCAAAGATGCTGCCTAATTTGTTGACAGTAAAGTGGTATTCATAAGCCCCAGTCTTCAGAAACATCTGTTTGTTTAGTACCTCAAGAGCTGAGGAAGTTGAAAGCTTATCACACATTGTTGCTTCGTCTTGTGAACTGATTTGAGAATGTAGCTCTCAGCAAGATTTTATTGAAAAGATCTGCCCAAGGAATTGACTACCAGCTTTACTCCAAATTTAGCAATTAACCTTCTCTCTCCGATATGGAGATGATGGTCTCCACCTGTTGAGACGTGCTGTCATGTTGACATTCCACATTTAAAGGAAATAGTGCCAATCTGATATTTCCCTGATCATCCTATAGCCAAGACTCCATGCTCCCAATGCAGGGGGCCTGGATTTGATCCCTGGTCCGGGAAGTAGATTCCACATGCTACAGTGGAGATTCCACTTGCTGTAACTAAAGATCCTGCATGCCACAACTACGACCCAAGATAAAAATGAATAAATAAATGTTTAAAATCAATTTAAAAAATGTTTCATTCTGTTTTTAGGATTCTTGGGTTGCCTGTCATATCACACATGCCCCCGAAATACTAGAGCTGTAATTCTTTTCAATACTTGTATTTATCTGTTTGGCTCTGCTAAGTCTTCATTCCCGCATAGGCTTTTCTGTGCTTGTGGAGAGCAGGGGTTACTCTCTGGTTGTGGTGTGCTGTTTTGTTGTGGTGGGCGGGCTTCTGGTTGCAGTGGCTTTTCTTATTGCAGAGCATGGGTTCGAGGGCTTCAGTAGTTGCTTAATGTGGGCTCAACAGTTGCAGCTCCTGAGCTCCAGAGCACATGCTCAATAGTTGTGGTGCATGGGCTTAGTTGCTCCACAGCATATGCAGAGCATATGCAGATCTTCCCGGACCAGGGATTGAACCCATGACCCCTGCACTGGCAGGTGGATTCTTTACCACTGAGCCACCAGGGAAGCTCCTTAAGCTTTAATTTTTAGGAGGTGGTCCAGGTAGTGTTTGGGCTTCCCTGGTGGCTCAACTGATAAAGAATCCACCTGCAATGCAGGAGACCTTGGCTGGATCTCTGGATTGGGAAGATCCCTTGGAAAAGGGAAAGGCTACTCACTGCAGTATTCTGGCCTGGAGAATTCCATGGACTACAGTCCTTGGGGTCACAAAGAGTCAGACACAACTGAGTGACTTTCACTCATTAGCTCCAGGTAGTATTTAAGACAATGGAGTTTGGAACTGGTAGGTTTTGTATTTGAATCTCAGTTCTGCCTGTTGCTATGTGTGTGACCTTGAGAAATACCCTGGTCCTTTAGAAATTCCATTTATAATTATCTCACTTGTCATATGCACAAGTAGATAGGAAATGCCCTCATCTTCATTTTGTTGTACTTCAGTCTCTAAATCATGTCTGACTCTTTGCAACTCCATGGAGTGCAGCACACCAGGCTTTCCTGTCCTTCACTATCTCCTGGAGTTTGCTCAAAATCATGTCCATTGAGTCAGGGATGCTATCCAGCCATCTCATCCTCTGTCACCTCCTTCTCCTCCAGCTCTTGATCTTTCCCAACATCAGGGTCTTTTCCAATGAGTCAGTTCTTCTCATCAGGTGGCCAAAGGATTGGAGCTTCAACTTCAGTGTCAGTACTTCCGATGAATATTCAGGGTTGATTTCCTTTAGGTTTGATCTCTTTGCTGTCCAAGGGACTCTCAAGAGTCTTGTACAGTACCACAGTTCAAAAGCATCAATTCTTTGGGGTTCAGCCATCTTTATGGTCCAACTCTCACATCTGTACATGACTACTGGAAAAACCATAGCTTTGACTATATGAACCTATGTCAGCAAAGTGATGTCTCTGCTTTTTATACACTGTCTAGGTTTGTCATAGCTTTTCTTCCAAGAAGCAGGTGTCTTTTAATTTCATGGCTGCGGTCATCATCCAGAGTGATTTTGAAGCCCAGGAAAATAAAGTCTATCACTGTTTCCATTTTTTCCTCATCCATTTGCCATGAAGTGATGGGACTGGATGCCATGATCTTAGTTATTTGAGTTTTAAGCTAGCTTTTCCACTGTATTTTTGGAATTGTTAGGATTTTTTTAAAGCCTTGTTGCACTGTGGGGGGATTGTGGAAGCTAGTGGCCTTCCTCTGGGACTTGTGTCTAAAAGCTGAAGTCTGCCAATCTTGTTTCCAAATCAGAGAAGCATTGCCCAGAACCATGTGGGTGGGTCGCTAGGGTAAACAAAGCAAGGAAAAATCTATAAGAACACGGGTTTGTGAAGTCCTCTGTTATGACGGGAAGGAGTCCAAGGTCTCATCCATCCACTCATCCTTTCATTCCTTTGTTCAGTACATATAGATCATGGCTCTACTACATGTCACAGTGTAACAGACACTGGGAGCATAGCTCTAGGTGAGAAGAGCACACTACCTGCCCTCAAGTAACCTAGTCTTCATGCTGCCTTAAGGGTGTTACTTTACTTAGTAAGGATAATAGCAAGAGCTTGCTCTGCTTTCCTTATTGTAACAAAATGTCTATCAAGCTAAACTTCACGTGTGTGATCAACCACTTAATATGGAGATAATACAGCAAAGCAAGAATGAAACTCAAGAGCGAATTAAATTAGCTCAACTCTATTTAAACTGCCTTTTGGGGTACAGATACAGAGATTATTTTAAGCTTGAACCTGACCATTTCAAACACTTATTATATTTGGCTAATGAACTAGCATTCCAGAGGAAGAAAATTCATCAGAACTTAAGTTTCCTGTGCCACTCCTGGGGTCAGAACAAAGAGTAATAAACTAATGAAGAAACAAAGCTCCATAGAATATTTGAAAGTTTTTAGGGAAATATTAAAAACCTCAAAATAAGAAAATTTTAGAAAGTAAAACATAAAGAAACTGGCAACGTTTCTGCCAGGGGATTGAATTCATCATTTTTCACTGAAGATTTAACTTGCATCATTATTCCCAGAGAGAATTCTTTCATGTTAAGTCAGAAAATCACAAAACCAAATAAAACTCTGAGATGCTAATTGAATACAATGATAAAATAAGATACTTCCAAATAAAGATATTCTATTAAAATGGACTAATAGCTTATTTTTTAAATGTTATCATTTCCTCAAAGGGCTTTAGTTATGCAGTGATTTTTTGAGATTATATTGTACAAATGATTTTTAGAAACAAATTTTATATTAAGAGAGTGGCACATATATAGAAAATTGCAATATATGATGTATATGATGGAGAATATATAACATGTTTATATGGATGTTTAACAAAATGCCCTAGATTTACTGAAAAATAGAATTTGACCAATGATTGTTTGAGGCACTTCTCTGTCTTTCTTAAATTGCCTCCTCAGCATTTCAGAGATAAACCCTTGGCTGACTTTTATGTTCATTCATTCCATTGGAATTTGTTGCATTTTCCCACATGCAAACATCCAGATATGCAAAATATTATTTAGTTCACCTGTTTTTGAATCTTACATAATTATGCTACCTATTCTTTGCAACTTGCTTTTGTTTTTCACCCAACTGCCTGTTTTGCAGATGTATTCGTGGTGACATGGATGCTTGTAGTTCAGGCTTTTGTTGTTTTGTTTTTCACGGATGCCTCCTAGTTCGTCATCTGATTATGTGAGTTTTTCGTTTCTCCTGAGAAGAGTATTTGCAAAGTTTGCAGGTTTCTCTTTGGGAACATATGGCTTGGGACCTGGGTGCGTGGGACTTCTGGTGTATGTGTGCTTGTGTTTCTCTTGGGCATGCACAGCACTGGCAGCCTTGTAGGATTTGAACATCTTCAACTTCCTTCATAAAGTCCATGAGCTTTCAGAAGAAACTGTACAGGTTTATATCCCCATCAGCAATGATTAGGCCATTGCTCCATATACTCAGCGAAACTAGCTGCTTTCCAAATTTTATTGGCACCGTTGTTGCAAATCTGGTAGCTTTGAAGTTTGCATCTCCCCACCTTCTGCTCTGTAGAAGTTTTCACATATTTATTAGACATTTGTTTTGTTTTGTTTTGTTTTTTCCTGTGCTGGGTCATCGTTGCTACTCAAGCTTTCTCTAGTTGCAAAGAGTGGGGCTACCCTTCACTGCGGTGCTTGGTCTTCCCATTGCAGCGGCTTCCCTTGTTGAGGAGCACAGGCTCTGGGCGTGAGGGCCGCAGTACTTGCAGCACGTGGGCCCAGTAGTTGCGGCTTGTGGGCTTATAGATCACGATGGTGTGATCACCCCCTAGAGCCAGACATCCTGGAATGTGAAGTCAATGTGAAGTCAAGTCCTAATATGCATTTGGATTCCTATGCCCTGAGAAAGGTTATTGTAGTCCAATAATAAAATCAATTTAGTTTAGGTGTCGTATCCAAATGTCCCTTTATCAAAGATAAGGAAACTGTTTCCTGCCCCTTATGTATACCCTTTTATAGAAAAGTGCAGGTGTGTTTGTGATTCTCTAGGGCTAGGAGCTTAGTTATGTTTTTTCCCTCATCCCTAAGCTCTTATCGTTAAGTTTCAGTCCCTAAGTTTAATTTGGAAAATGGGTTCTCTGACTAGAGGAAATAAAAGGAACAGAAATGACAAGAGTTTCTTAACAGTTGCAGTAGTTGCAGCACGTGGGCTCAGTAGTTGTGGCCCATGGGAATCGAACACTGTCCCCTGCGTTGGCCGGCAGACTCTCATCCACTGCACCACCAGGAAAGTCCTGTGCTTCAGTTAAATGCCTATACGTGTCTTTTACCCATGTTTTGAGTCCTGGTTTTCTTTTTTCTTAGTCATTTTAATTCTCAATGTGTTCAGACACTCATCTTCTTAGTTAAGTGTGTTTACCACTGTGCTCTTCCGGTTTGAGCTGTTCACCTTCCTCTGATGTACGGAGGGGCTGACTTTAGTTTTGTTAGGCTGATCAGTCTGTTTTTAGGACTTATGCTTTGAGGAATCTTGTAAGAAATCTTAACTACTACAATAGCGTGAAAACAATTTTCTAAGTCTTCTTTTAATAGTTGTAGAATCATGCTGTTATTTTTTTTTTCCTTTTTCTTTTTTTTAGCTGTGCCTTGTGGCTTGTGGGATCTCAGTTTCCCACCCAGAGATTGAACCTAGGCCACTGGAGGTGAAAGCCTGGAATCCTAACCACTAGATTACCGGGGAACTTCCTATACTTTTTTATATTAAAGTCTTTAATTCACTTGTCATTGATTTTTCTTTTCTTTTCATTTGGTATGCAAAAGGTAGAGATTTATGTTTTTTTCAGGGTAAATGATTGCCTTAATACCTACTATCTAGTAGACTGTCATGAGCTTACAATGCTCTATGTCTTAAAACGGCTCTGTCATGTGTCAGATTTTCACCTATGTGTGATCTACTTCTGGGAAATTGGAGGAAATTGTAGCTTTGTTATTTCAGTCTTCCTATTCATGAGCTTGACGTCGATTTATTTCGTATAAGATCTTTCAATGAAGTTTATATATTTCTTCTTAAAAGCTTCACATTCTTTGTTCCATTTATGCTTAGGCTCCTTATAGTTTTTGTTGTGCTTGGAAATGTTGCCTTTGTTATAAGGTGCATCTACGAAGAGCTGCTTTTTTATGTAGAAATGCAGCTGCTTTTTAGGTGTTGGTCTGATATCAAGCAAACTTGCTAAAACCTCTTTAAATATTTCTGTAATGAGTTTGTAGATTCCTTCAGGGTTTTATGTAAGAGATCTGTGAAGATAACTGCATTCAGTTTTCTTATAAAATGTTTTAGCTCTCATTTCATTTTGTTTTCTTTCTGTATTGGTACGAGATGGGGAAGACCAAGCCACTTTTTAATTGATGGATTTCCTTTATCATTACAAGAATTGCTGCATGTTGTTTTTTTTTAAATGACATCTTTATTGGTATATAATTCATATATCATTCAATTAACTCATTTAAAATGTAAAGTTCCTGGTTCTTAGTATATGCATAGGATTTTGCGATCATTACCACAGTCAGTTTAGAACATTTTCACCTCCCCACAAAAGAAGCCTGGTACCCGTCCTGGCCCCATAGATTTATCTTTTCTAGACATTTTGTTCTGTGCTGTGCTTAGTCTCTCAGTTGTGTCCGACTCTTGCGACCCCACAGACTGTAGCCCGCCAGGCCCATGAAATTCTCCAGGCAAGAATTCTGGAGTGGGTTGCCATTTTTTCTCCAGGAGATCCTCCCAACCCAGGGATTGAACCCAGGTGTCCGGCATTGCAAGCGAATTCTTTACCAGTTGAGCTATCAGGGAAGTGCTCTAGACATTTTACATAAATGGTATCCTACAACAGGAGGTCTTTTGTGATTGGCGCTTGGACTTGGCATAGTGTTTTCACAGTTCATCCATGTTGTGTGCCATGTATCTGCATGTCATTCCTTTTTGTTGCCAATAGTATTCACTTTATCCCATAATCAGATGTTGGAAGTTTAGACTGTTTCCAATTTTTGGATACTATGGCTCTGCTGCTGTGAACACTCATGTGCACATTATTATGTGTGCACATGATTTCATTTCTCTTGGGTGTATAGCTATAGGTGGAATCGTTGGGTCATGCTATGTCAATGTAATTTTTAAGAAAAATAGAATTATTTTACCTAGTTAAGGGCATTCCTTTTCCTAATTTGCATAGTGTTTTATCATAAAGAGTTATTAAAATTTAATAGTTACAGATATCAGTAGCTCATTCATTTTTGTTGCCAAGTAGTATTCTATTTTATCAGTGTAGCACAAATTGTGTATTCATTTGCCTCTTGATAGACATTTGGGTTGCTTATAGTTTTGTGCGTTTACTAATGAAGTTGCTATGAACAAGTCTTATATGCAAGTCTTTGTATAAATATACTTTTTTTTTTATTCAGGTAAGTATATGCATGCAGAATGGCTACCCATATGGCAGGTGCATGTTTATCTTCTCAGGAGAATGCCACTTTTACCCAAAGTAATTGTACCATCTCCAATCCTATCAGCAGCCTATGACAGTTATTAAAATATTTATAATATTTCAAATCCTGAAAGATGATGCTGTGAAAGTGCTGCACTCAATATGCCAGCAAATTTGGAAAACTCGGCAGTGGCCACAGGACCGGAAAAGGTCCGTTTTCATTCCAATCCCAAAGAAAGGCAATGCCAAACAATGCTCAAACTACCACACAGTTGAACTCATCTCACATGCTAGTAAAGTAATGCTCAAAATTCTCCAAGCCAGGCTTCAGCAATATGTGAACCGTGAACTTCCAGATGTTCAAGCTGGTTTTAGAAAAGGCAGAGGAGTCAGAGACCAAATTGCCAACATCCTCTGGATCATCGAAAAAGCAAGAGAGTTCAAAAAAAACATCTATTTCTGCTTTATTGACTATGCCAAAACCTTTGACTGTGTGGATCACAATAAACTGTGGAAAATTCTGAAAGAGATGGGAATACCAGACCACTTGACCTGCCTCTTGAGAAACCTATATGCAGGTCAGGAAGCAACAGTTAGAACTGGACATGGAACAACAGACTGGTTCCAAATAGGAAAAGAGTACGTCAAGGCTGTATATTGTCACCCTGCTTATTTAACTTCTATGCAGAGTACATCATGAGAAATGCTGGGCTGGAAGAAGCACAAGCTGGACTCAAGATTGCCGGGAAAAATATCAATAACCTCAGATATGCAGATGACACCACCCTTATGGCAGAAAGTGAAGAGGAACTAAAAAGCCTCTTGATGAAGGTGAAAGAGGAGAGTGAAGAATTTGGCTTAAAACTCAACATTCAGAAAACGAAGATCATGGCATCTGGTCCCATCACTTCATGGGAAATAGATGGGGAAACAGTGGAAAGAGTGTCAGACTTTATTTTTTTGCGCTCCAAAATCACTGCAGATGGTGACTACAGCCATGAAATTAAAAGACACTTACATCTTGGAAG
>NW_011494459.1:787717-803352 GCF_000754665.1 Bison bison bison | reverse complement strand
GAGATCCAACCAGTCCATTCTGAAGGAGATCAGCCCTGGGATTTCTTTGGAAGGAATGATGCTAAAGCTGAAACTCCAGTACTTTGGCCACCTCATGCAAAGAGTTGACTCATTGGAAAAGACTCTGATGCTGAGAGGGATGGGGGGCAGGAGGAAAAGGGGACGACAGAGGATGAGATGGCTGGATGGCATCACTGACTCGATGGATATGAGTCTGAGTAAACTCCGGGAGTTGGTGATGGACAGGGAGGCCTGGCGTGCTGCGATTCATGGGGTCTCAAAGAATTGGACACGACTGAGCGACTGAACTGAACTGAACTGAATATGCTAATTTATATGTTTCATTTCTCTAATTTCAAGTTGTTCTTATTGACATTTACTTTGGAATGTTGGATAATCACTTATAAGTTTTAATTTCAAAGTGCCCTTTATATCTTTAAACCTATTAAATATATGTATATATATATTTCATATTCTGATTCTGATAATTCCATTGTCTTCAATCTTTGTGGGGTTTGTTCTTCTGTTTATTGCTTCTAGTTAGTCTTGCTCAGGAGAAGGAAATGGCAACCCACTCCAGTGTTCTTGCCTGGAGAATCCCAGGGATGGGGGAGCCTGGTGGGCTGCCATCTATGGGGTTGCACAGAGTCGGACACGACTGAAGCGACTTAGCAGCAGCAGCAGCAGTCTTGCTCATCAGGACTAACTGACTCTTGCATTTGTGTTTTCTTATGACAGGTTCATGTTCCTAGGAGCTTATGCATGGGAATTATATGAGTCTAAATTTAAAGAGTGGTCTTCCAAGTGAGATGTGTCATTTCCCCTGCTAAGCAAGAGAAAACCTGGTGACTTAAAACCACTTTAAACTATTATTTGCATGAATTTGAAGAGACCATCACAAGTAGTATAAACATATCATTAATCAGAATTGAGTAATGAGTTCTCTGTTTTATGATATCTATGATTCTCTGATAAAAGGTGCACATCATACTTGTTTTAATTGCTCCAGTACCTATTGTGGCTTTAATCAGAAGTTGTTGACATCATCTACCTTTTGATCAATAAATGAATAAATAGAACACAGCAAAGTAAAACAAATCAAGGAAAGACAACAATACACCTCCAAAGTGTTTACTTGTTGCAAACATGAATTATACAATATTGGTAACATAGGGCTGGATTCATTTGTAAGTATTCAGTTAAAAGAAGTACCTCTGCCCTGAACCTCACCTTCCTTATATCACAGAATGCCTATATATGTGGAGAACACTTACTTTGAGTGGAAAGCACACCTATTATCTTTCTGATAGATTCCTATGATATTTCAACGTAAGGAAGCATTTTTTAAATCTCTGGAATTTTTTTTTTTTAAGTTTTTGGTTGTGCTGGATCTTTGTTGCTGCACAGACTTTCTCTAGGTGTGATGAGCAAGGTCTACTCTCTAGCTGTGGTGAGCAGGCTTCTCACTGCGGTGGTTTCTCTTATTGCAGAGCACTGGTTCTAGACTGTGGGCTCAGTAGTTGTGTTCCAGGCACCCAGCAACTACATGGCATTTGGGATCTTCCTAGACCAGGGATTGAACCCCTGTCCCCTGTATTGCAAGGCAGGCTCCTAGCACCTGGACCACCAGGAAAGCCCTAAAGAAGCATTTTTATGAGCATGGAATATCTGATGACTTAACCTACATAGAAACCTCCATAGAAAGTTCTAAGACGTTCCCACCTGTTTTGGTTGGCCCTGTGAATAGTTTTCAAAGTTAGACCTGAAAAGAATTAAGTGATTTGACTGCAGATGTTTGAGCAGCCTCACAGGCAAAAGTAGATTTCGCTTACCTGAAATACCTGTTTGTAGCCTCAGAGCACAGGTAGATGAGGTGTACACATGTTTATCCAAGTTGCACAGATGCCAGACAATTACATTTCTTGCATAGCCTGAGATTTTAATGTGAAAATCCAATGTCAAGGAATAAGAAAACTGGAATCCAGAAATAAAGGATAGAGAGAGCCTGTTTCCAACCTCAATTTACCATTGCTGTGGGGTTTGCAGAATTCACATAAATCAGAGGTCAGGTGATGCATTTTTAAGGCTTTGTCATTTTCCAGAAGCGGTATGGGCTTTGATCCACACGCAAAGGGTGAAAATGGAAGCTGCTGTTGTCTGTTTGTTTATTCAGAAATTGCCTAAGAATTCTGTAGTGACCTTGTCATTTATTTCAAAAGTGTAGCTATAATAACTTGGCTGGGTTATAGACCTTCTTAAGTTTATTTGTAAACATGTAATCCTTTCACCAGCTCTCCATTATTTAAAGAAGATAATATAGCAAGAGCATTTTTAAATGGTAAAGTCCAATATAAATGAAAGCT
Source organism: Bison bison bison (assembly GCF_000754665.1). NCBI lineage: Eukaryota > Metazoa > Chordata > Mammalia > Artiodactyla > Bovidae > Bison > Bison bison. The sequence goes on along the minus strand of NW_011494459.1, from coordinate 800,989 downwards.
GTTAGGGATAGTTATATTTTGCATTACTAACTGCTGTATAACCCCAACTTATGTTGGCAGTGGTAGTCATCAAATCTGTTTATTTTAGAACTATAGTGAATACTCAGAACTCTCATTTTGAGAAATTACTCAGAACCTAACCAGGAAAGTCCAGAATATTAGAGGACATTTGAGATAATGGGTCAGTGAAGTCCTTCTTTACAATTACACAGGTTTACTTTTCCCTTAGTAAAAGGTTGCTTTCACCACACAGTAGGATTCTGCAGCATGATATGGGTAAGGGGTTAGAATTTGACACAATTTGTTACTGATTATGAGTATTTACAGATTCCAAGATATAAGAATATTCTCTCAGGTTTCCTCTGAAGCAGCTCCTCACAGCTCATGCTCTTGGCTGATACAGCCATTTAGGTTGTAAAAAAGCATTCTCAAAATGGGGTGGGGACAATGAAGTCCCCAAGGGGGCAGAAATTGATTTTTGTTGGGAGAGGGAGGTAAACCTTAGATATTTTAGTGGTTTGTGGTCTTCCGAAGGCCATAGTATGTAAACAGATATATGATATAAAACTGCATGAGTGGGAGTGATTTGAGAAGAAGTCTAAACACTCCTTAAGGACCCAATAATTTAAAAAAAAAAAAAAAACAGAAAAATATGATACATGAGGATTTGGAGATTTGTCTCATATAAAATTCCACTGCTGGACCTGATATGCATTTGGATTCCTATGCCCTGAGAAAGGTTATTGTAGTCAAATAATAAAATCAATTTAGTTTAGGTGTCGTATCCAAATGTCTCTTTATCAAAGATAAGGAAACTATTTCCTGCCCCTTATGTATACCCTTTTATAGAAAAATGCAGGCGTGTTTGTAGTTCTCTAGGGCTAGAAGCTTCGTTATGTTTTTTCCCTGATCCCTAAGCTCTTGTCGTTAAATTTCAGTCCCTAAGTTTAATTTGGAAAATGGGTTCTCTGACTAGAGGAAATAAAAGGAACAGAAATGACAATCCTTTCTTAATTGGGCGTGACAACCTTGGAAAAGAACTTTGACTTTGAATGGCTTTTTCTTTGTCTGTTTACAGTTATCCCAGAAAACTACCATGACCAAACTACCATGAGGAATGGTTGTGTGGTCCTAGTGTGTTTTACATTAGAATTCTCAAGCCTGATTGTGCTTTGAGCTTCACCTGGAAGATACCTTGGCCTCAATCTCAGGGAGACTCATTTCTCTAGTCTATGTAAGAGCCTAGAAATCCAGAACTTTTAAGTTGCCCCAGCTGATACCCCATGAGCAGATGGGGTATCAGCCTGCACTCTGAGCTCTGAAACAACCTCTGTCCTTCATTGATGATGTCCACTGTTGACCCATGAGACTCTGAATCACGCCAACAGCTTCTTAGTTTGCAGTCTAGCCTTTAGTATTCCTAAATCTATAGGGGACTAGTTTGCAGAATTTGTCATTTTGAAATAAAATTAATGATGGTTCGTATCCACTGAACCCTTGCCTATTTTAAGCATTTTTTGAGAAGTTAACTTATTTAATTCCCCAGTGTATTTACTTCCTGTAGGAAAGTATAAAGGATTATTATTTCCATTTTTGGCAGTAGGAAAGAATTATGTTGGCATTTAAACGTGGGCATTATGACTGCAGGCCTGGTCATAACCATTTTCTCTCTTCCTCTGAGATTTCCTTTGGGTCTTGCAAAGAACTGTTAAGCACATGCTTAAGAGGAGCAATGGGATCTGTAACATGCAAAGGTGAACAGCAGAGGCACAGCTTTCAAGTGGAGCCCTGCTTCACAGCCCAGTGTTGAGGTATGCATCACAAAGGGCTGTGCTGAAAACGGAAAAGTTCCCCAAAGAGGGACTTTCCAGGAGGGAGAGATTTCTTGCAGTTGAAGTGAGCATCAAGACAGGAAATTTTGAATGTAGCTCATTTGAAATTGGAGTCATGTTATATAGGGTGCTGTAGATTTGTAGAAGTATTTGATCAAACATATGAGATTGCCAATATGAGGCCCCTTGATCCACAGCCATGGCAATTTCATATGGTTCAGCCTCTGAGAGAGGGTGATTTTGATAAAGAGACTAGCAAGGAACAGTGCCGTGAGAATCCCTGTAGACACCAACCAGATAGCATCATCTTAAAGAAGGGCTGAGATGTCTGCTGGCTATTGGTGTCATTCATGGCTTGCTAATTACATCAGTGTTACATCCAGGCAAGTCTTGCACTTGAATGACTTGCTCAGATCAGATCAGTCACTCAGTTGTGTCCAACTCTTTTCGACCCCATGAATTGCAGCATGCCAGGCCTCCCTGTCCATCACCAACTCCCAGAGTTCACTCAGACTCACATCCATCGAGTCAGTGATGCCATCCAGCCATCTCATCCTCTGTTGTCCCCTTCTCCTCTTGCCCTCAATCCCTCCTAGCATCAGAGTCTTTTCCAACAAGTCAACTCTTCACATGAGGTGGCCAAAGTACTGCAGTTTCAGCTTTAGCATCATTCCTTCCAAAGAAATCCTAGTGCTGATCTCCTTCAGAATGGACTGGTTGTATCTCCTTGCAGTCCAAGGGACTCTCAAGAGTCTTCTCCAACACCACAGTTCAAAAGCATCAATTCTTTGGCACTCATCCTTCTTCACAGTCCAACTCTCACATCCATACATGACCACAGGAAAAACCATAACCTTGACTAGACAAACCTTTGTTGGCAAAGTAATGTCTCTGCTTTTGAATATGCTGTCTAGGTTAGTCATAACTTTCCTTCCAAGGAGTAAGCGTCTTTTAATTTCATGGCTGCAGTCACCATCTGCAGTGATTTTGGAGCCCAGAAAAATAAAGATGACTTGCTCATCTAGACCACAAACCTGTACTGATGGTCCTCCAAATACCAACAGTACAGAATGACTCAGAAGTCACTAAACCCTTGTAATTTACAAGTTAAAATAGGTGAAGAGAGTTACAGTCAATGCTTCTTTAAGGCTGAGAGCTCTCAAGACTTAATAAAACTGAACCAACAAAACAAACCATTGGCTGGGCCCTGGGCCGTGGAGGTGGGTGAATTCTTTCCCAAGACAGCAGTCCCCAGGAAAGAATAAGAACTCAAGAGTGGGTATACTCTGCAGTCAACCAGGTAACTTCCAAGTCAAAGAATAGTCTTCACATGCATGCACTGTTTGATGAATCTTGTACCTCACATCTACTGGGGGTGTACCTTGATCGTGACCTTGACATTTCCACCTTGTATCCTCCCCAGAGTCTGAACATAGGGCACCAAGGAACACTGTACACTTCTAAGATAAATTGTGTTGAAGTATACACTGTGCCTCTAGGAAGCAACAGTTAATAGCATAAGTAATTACGTTAATTAATCATAACAATAACTTAGGGATTTTTTAAAAAACTGAGAGTATATACATGCTGTTGTTGTTGTTTAGTCACCAAGTCATGTCTGACTCTTTGTGACCCCATGGAATGCAGCATACCAGGCTTCTCTGTCCGTCACCATCTCCCAGAGTTTACCTAAATTCATGTCCATTGAATCGGTGATGCCATCCAACCATCTCATCGTCTTTTTCCCTCTTCTCCTTCTGCCTTCAATCTTTGCCAGCATCAGAGTCTTTTCTAGTGAATGTACCTGCTACACATCATTTTAATAAGAAATATCTATGGGTTTTGTTGATTCCAGTTAATTCTTATTATAGGCAGCCAGGTGAAAAATCTTACTAGTCTACTGGAACACTATTAAGAATTGTTTATGAGAACTTTGTCATTAAAAGTAATAGCCTGTGACTTGTTGGAGAGCTCTACAAAACAGGATGCATCGGCCTAAGTGCTCCCAGCCAGTCTGATTAGGAAAGAGCTCTTCAAAAAAGTAACTAAAAAGACACCAAGAAATAGATAACTGACATGTCTCTTCATTAAGCACCTATGTCTCAAGTAGAAAGCCACTGAGTACTGATAGAATATATAAAATGAAATTGCTCAACTGACATGTTACTGGATTTCTTAGCATCCAGACAGTGTTATAAAAATAGCCGAAGCAGCAACATTAACAGAAGCAATTAATCTTTTAAATGAAGATGAGGAAAAACTAATGTAATAAATCTCTTTGCCCTATTTATACAGAATTCTTCACGTGGATATGCTAAGAATACTGTTAAAGAGAGTGGCCATTGGTTAAATGAGCAAACTGTTAACACTGATAAGAGTGCTGAGATGAGTGTAAGTTACAGCTGGGCTTCCTTTGCAGGAGCAGTGCTTGTTGATGGAAACTTATTACACAATGAGCATAGATGTGTCTGCTTTGCTGGGTGTCCTGCAGAGATACATGCAGTTTTCTTTCTTTCCCCAAACATTTCTGTTTGATGAAAATCCTGACTTCTAAACTATTTCATTATAATTAGACATTGAGTTTATCTAATTCTTATGGGATTCAAGGCTATGGTCAGTCTTCCAGTCTCAGGGAAGGAATTGGTTTATGGACACCCTACTACTTGGCTGTTTGAAACAAACCAGTGTGAGCCTGGATGGATCTCCTGTTCCAAAACCGTGCTCACACAGGAAAACTTTCTTCAGATTCAGTTCATGGTGAGTCCAACAACTGGCAGGTAGGCTCTGGTGTGGCTTCAGGATATTTTAGGAACATTGTTGGTGAGGATAGAGAGTCTTTGTTATTGTTGTTGTTTAGTTGCTAAATTGTGACACTTTTGCGACCCTGTGGACTGCAGCCCACTGGGCTCCTCTGTCCATGGAATCTCTCAGGCAAGAAAACTGGAGTAGTTTGCCATTTCCTTCTCCAGGGCATCTTCCTGACACAAAGATCGAACACTAGTCTCCGGCGTTGGCAGGTGGATTCTTTGGCACTGAGCCCACAGGGTAGCCCACAGAGAGTCTTAAATTGGTAATAAATGAGATCAAAAGTAGCCCTTGTGATTCCACACTCAATACCACTATTTTGCAGGAGAATGTAATGGAGAAAGATTTATAAAGGTTTTATGAATATATATTTAGATGGTTTGCTTTTACTTTATTTTGGTGTAGGATATGAAGATAAGCTTTTCATAATTTTATTTACTAAAAATTAGGTTTTTAATATATGCTCCACCTTTCTTCTTGCTCTTGGGAAGAATGCAGTCCTGTATCCCCACTACAAGAGTCCTGATTCCCCCAGCCTAAGTGAGACTATCCTTATCATTTGGTCATTGCCTTTCTTTTCCATGTCAAAACAGAATGCAAGGGAAATAGCAATTTTAAGGTATGTCCTTGGAAGGAAAGTTATGACCAACCCAGATAGCATATTCAAAAGCAGAGACATTACTTTGCCAATGAGGTCCATCTAGTCAAGGCTGTTGTTTTTCCTGTGGTCATGTATGGATGTGAGAGTTGGACTGTGAAGAAAGCTGTGCGCTGAAGAATTAATGCTTTTGAACTGTGGTATTGGAGAAGACTCTTGAGAGTCCCTTGGACTGCAAGGAGATCCAACCAGTCCATTCTGAAGGAGATCAGCCCTGGGATTTCTTTGGAAGGAAAGTTGCTAAAGCTGAAACTGCAGTACTTTAGCCACCTCATGTGAAGAGTTGACTCATTGGAAAAGACTCTGATGCTGGGAGGGATTGGGGGCAGGAGGAGAAGGGGACGACCGAGGATGAGATGGCTGGATGGCATCACTGACTCGATGGACGTGAGTCTGAGTGAACTCCGGGAGTTGGTGATGGACAGGGAGGCCTGGCATGCTGTGATTCATGGGGTCGCAAAGAGTCGGACACGACTGAGTGACTGAACTGAACTGAACTGATTAACTCTCTGTCTATAAGATACTAATGCCCAACTCAAAATGAATCATTAAGCATCATTTATCATTTCAAACATGACTTAGCAGCTGATCAACAACAAATCACTTAATATCTGAGAATTAATGGATTTCACAACTATGAGTGGTACATGTGCATAAGTTCTATTCAGTCCCATAAAGTTGGGACTGATTTGATTTGATTAAAATAGATTAAAGTAAAGTTTGATTAAAACAGAGTTTTCAGTACCAGTATTTGCTCTTAATTTTTTCTAGCATTCTATTATAACAAAAAGGAAAATTTTAACATTATATCTTAGGTATTTAGTTATTCATCTGAGGATTAATTTTGTCTCAGAAGACCTAATATTCTAGAGATTATTAATGCTAAAGATACTTGGGTCACCTCTAGGTAGAGTGTTATAGCTGTTAACTAACTTTCTCCTCACCTCAAATTAAACCTTAAAAAAAAAACTGAAAAGCCATTGGGAATTCATATCTATAAAAAGGGTCATCAGAATATTCTGCCTTTATCCCACTGTTTCCAAACTTAAAAGTGCGTAGGAATGACCAGGAAGCTTATTAAACACTAATTCCTGCCCCCTTCTTTTTTGATTCAGTTGGTCTTGGATCAGGTCCAAGAGCTTGTATTTTCGAGTTTCCAGCTGATGATGATATCGTGGGTCTGAGAACCATATTTTGAGAATCACTGCTGTCGCCTATTAAATGCATTTGGGTGTAAGAAATGCCGTATTTATTATTTACTGTGAATCAAGGGCTCTTGTAAGCCCTCGGCATACAGAATTGCATTTAATTCTTACAACAAGTCCATGAGGGAGGTTCTGGGCTTAGCTCTGTTTCATAGATGGGATAAAAGGTCATTAGGGTTAAAGATACTTTCTTTCCTAAGTCACCTAACTGGTAAATGGCAGGTCTGAGATTTGAGCTCAGTAATGAAGGTCCAGAGTTCATGCTTGTAACACCAGAAGAAAATGACCTTTATAGGTCAACCCTTTTGCATATTTTACTAATTGTATAATTTTCTCACTGCATAATTTTCATAGACCACCAATTTCATTTTTTTCTACGATGTGTCAAGCATGGCAATGCCATACTTTTGGATACTATTCTGTGATTTTACAGATGCAGCAATGCTTTTCCTTTCCCTTCAGTCTATAAATACTCAAGAAATAGGGAAGAAAGCTGCCTCTTACAAGATTACACTTGTTAAAAATGCTCGTGTCCTAATGGAGAGTAATGAAAGCAGGGCAAGATTTCATACTCATCATGATGCTACTTATGGGGGGAAATGCTGTACAGGAAACAAACAAATATAAGAAGAAAATGCACCATAATCCTAAGACATACACAGGATAGTGTTGTATGTTATTTGGGGTATTTGAATTCTGTCATTTCATGACAAAGAAAATGTAGTCAAGGAGATTGAGAAAGTGTATTTTTTGTATGTTTTTTTAATTAATTTATTTTAATTAGAGAATAATTACTTTACAATACTGTGATGGTTTGGGCCATACATCAACATGAATCAGCCACTGGTATACGTGTGTACCCCTCAGATGGTAAAGAATCTGCCTGCAATGCAGGAGACCTGGGTTCGATCCCTGGGTTGAGAAGATCCCCTGGAGAAGGGAATGGCTACCCATACCAGTATTCTTGCCCGGAGAATTCCATGGACAGAGGGGCCTAGTGGGCTACAAGTCCACAGGGTCACAAAGAGTTGGAGATGACGAGCAACTAATACACTGTCACAGGGTTTGAGAGAACCACTGTTCATAGTCCCTTTACCTAGAAAGGAAGCTTCCTGGACCACCAGGAGAGGTGGAAATGTGCTGAAAGTCAGGGTTCAGTTAGGGCTGTGTCCACCCTGTCTCCCGACTCCAGCTGGACCTCTGTGACATGATCAAGGCTAAAGGGTGCTTGCTGCCTGAGTTCCCAGTGGATCTGCTGGAAATGTCCTCCTGGAGCAACTGTGGCTTAGCAAGTCCCATCCCAGGTGGAAGGAGTCCTGAGGTCAATCCCCTTAGGACTTCAAGAACTGTTCCTGAGTATGATTTTTGCAGGGCTGGTGAAGGTTATTGACTGATAACTCAGAAATACAAGCATGGCCAATCATGTTGCTTCCTATTAAAAATGCTTCTCCATTTAGCCGTTTGATGCAAGAATTCATGTCAATTCAGTATTTTTAGAAAAGATGGTGACTCTTAGGCATGGGAATGTGAGCTCTCCTTGACTACTCTCAGCTCTGTGTCTCTGTGAACCTGCATTTCCTCCTTTCCCTCCAGGGAGCCCTCTGGGGCTGCACTTCACCCCAAACACTAGTGGCTGGTGTTAAAGTTTCCACTAATTGCCTTATCATTTCATAAAGAGGCATTAATTGCTCACATAATTTCCCCTTTTTCTCTGAATTGCATACTCCTTTTATGCAAAATGACTGCTTCAAATGCTTTGCCATATTCCTCCCTCTTTTTTTTTTCCCTTGTCATTAGAGAACAAGCAAGCCTTGCATGGCTTTGAAAGCCAGCATTCAACTCTTCCTGATAACATTAACATTTATTCTATGAAATAATGCTTAAGGTTTACTTCCTGAGCCTTTTTTTTTTTTTTTTTTTTTGCAATTTTGAACCTATAGAAATAGTTTGAAATGACAGAACAAAATATTTTTATAAAAAGTGGTTTTCTTATTTCCGATTAATTTCATCAGCTTCATACCATATTTTCAATAGTTCTGTTCTCTGTAAACTTTTCACCCTAACTCACAAACGTATATACAATATACACATAAATACACATCAGTAATCTCCATAGAAATTACAGATCAGGGACCATATTTGTTTTACTATTTTCAGGCCCTGGCAAGGTGGGTGACCTGCTCTACCAGCAGGTGTTCAGTGGGCTTCCCTGGTGGCTCAGATGGCAAAAGAATCTGCCTGCCATGCGGGAGACCCGGGTTCAATCCCTGGTTCGTAAAGATCCCTGGAGGAAGGAAATGGCAACTCACTCCAGTATTCTTGCCTGGAGAATCCCATGGACAGAGGAGTCTGGTGACTACAGTCTATAGGGTCACACAGAGTCAGACCTGTCGGGAGAGTTTGTAATTTCCTCGGTTCTGTCTTGTCGCAACAAAAATTTGAAGCGATGGACCAGTGTTATAGCCCTCAGATGGATCAGTGTTACAGCTCCATGTTACAGCTCAGGTTTATTTAAAAAGTAAAGGAAAATACATCCTCCAGGCATGAGGGAAAGCCAACCCAAAGGACGCGAAGAGAAGAGAGGCCCCCGGCCCAATTTTGGCTCCTCTTTATGTTTTTCTCCTCCCCCTGGGCCTGCCCTGTGTAAATTGGGCTAGCAAGGAGTGCTGTTTGTTTCACCTGAGGTCCTCACTCTGGTCCTCAGACCTTCCTTTGTTCTATTTTCGTGGGCTTTTCCCTTCCTTGTCTTTTAGCCATGGCCATTCTGGACTCCTTTTTCCTATTCTAGCTAGCTAACACCCAACTGAAGCAACTTAGCAAAAGGAACAGCAGGTGCTCAATAGCTTGGTAATTTTTTTTTAATACTTCAAAGGTCTTAAATATCCTTTTGAGTAGGTATTTTAAAGTTTTGGGATTGAAATTGTCTTATAGAATGCTGTCTTTAAAACATAGATTTAGTTATCATAAGTTTCTAATAAATCCTTTTCTTTGGGGTGTGTTTCACCAGGAAGCTGGCTCTGACATCACGAGTAGCATACAGGAGGTTTAATGGGGTCCACACTGCCCAAGGGAAGGAAGACAGGAGGACACTGGATGGGACAGAGGGAGAAGTTGGGCTGTGGTGTGGATACAACAAAGGCCCCACCGGACCCATACAAGAGCTGCAGCGCTTGCCTGGAGCAAGAGGGCTGGGCCTGCATATGCTCACGTTCAACCCATCAAGGGTTGGAGGCTGCCCTGGAAGGGAGAGAAGTGTCATTCTCGGGCTGAGCTGCTCCCTAAGGGGTTGAGAGTTGAGGCTTGTCTGGCAGCTGGGGGAATAGATGCTTCCTTCCTGGGAGGTAGCTGAGCAGAGCATCACAGCACCCACCCCAGTTACTGTGTGTTATGCAAATGTTACTGGACTTGATTTTTCAGACAAGCAAATCATTGATCAAAATCACTGTTAAGTGATATTACAGATAATCTTTGGTGACAATAGCAGAATATAAATTCCCATGTGTAGTATTTCAACTGCATAAAAATATTCATAGAAGAGATGCCTGGAAAATCATATAACAACAGTATGAGTGTTATCTTTGGGTGGTTTTCATTTTGTTCTTCATTCTTTTCTGAGATCACCTACTTTAATAATTAATAGTCATCACCCTTTGATAAAACCCCCCATGGCAGTGGCTCACCCTAACTTTTCAAATCCAATCCTATGGACCAGGTTTTCCCACCATTCTCTACTTCCTCATCCTTTAGCTACATGGATTTGATTTGTTGATTTAGTCCCGTCTTACTTGCTGTTGTTCCTGTACTTGACCTGTTGCTGTGGCCCTATTCCTGTTTTCCTTGGCTAGCCTTGCTCTTTTGACAATGATTGTATCATCTGTTTCAGCCAGGGCACACTGGATTAGGCTCTTTTTCTAAATCTAGAATCACTAGTTCTAATAAGGTAATCACTTTTTCCATTACTTCCTGTCCCAACAAATGGAGTAAGCTTGTAATGACAGCTATGTCCACAGCATGTGTTACATTGTCCATATAATAATTTATTTGAAAGTTAGTGAAAAATTGTTAGTTGCTCAGTCGTGTCCAACTCTTTTCAACTCCATGGTCTGTAGCCTGCCAGGCTCCTCTGTCCATGGAATTCTCCAGGCAATAATTCTGGAGTAGGTTGCCATTCCCTTCTCCAGGGGATCTTCCCAACCCAGGGACTGAAGCTGGGTCTCCTGCATTGCAAGAGGATTCTTTACCATCTGAGCCCTAAGGGAAGACAGTTTAGTGTAAACTATGTAAAATATGTGTGTGTGATTTAATAGTATTTTTTACCCTAGGTGGAAAACCAGTGTATGTTCACCGAAGTGTGAACCACTACAGGTTCACCCAGGGGCTTCCCAGGTCCTGCCAATACAGGAGGTATAAGAGATGCACATTCAATTCCTGGGTCAGGGAGATCCTCTGGAGGGGGAAATGGCAACCCACTCCAGTATTATTGTCTGGGGAATCCCCATGGACAGAGGAGCCTGGTGCGCTGCAGTCCATAGGGTCATAAAGAGTAGGACACGACTGAAGCAACTTAGCATATTTTCATAAGGATGGTTAGCAGTTAAGAATAACAGTCAAGAGTCCATAATCTAGGTAGGTCACTGAATCCTTCAAAAACAGCTACCAAGAGCCATACCAGTGAGTTTTGCCAGTGCAGAAGATCGTGCTGGAAACATGTATACATAGATGAGATGAGCGTAGTTATAAATGTTGGCAAGGCCCTACCACCCTTGTGTGACAAGTTGTCAGATCCTAGAAAATCCTGCACTCTAGGACTTGGGCTGCAGTGCTCGGGGCTTGAGGTCTAAAGTCTTGTAGGTTCAGATCTCCCCAGCTGTAGAGGACTCCATTTCCTGGACTGATTGGAGGTTGATGACCATTCCTGCCACACAAATGCTGCTGTGTCTAGCTTAGCGTGAACCTCAGCTTTCCCCTGAAAAGTGCTGACCACAAGCCTAAAAGCAGAAAGACTACCCCTAGCCATAAACACAGGCTGTGACCTTTGTGTCTGCTGGGCAATGATGCCAAAATGGTTCTAAAACTGGATTCTTTTAAACCACATGACTGGGGCAGGATTATTCCTCTCCCACCCATTTCTACTGATATTTACTAAAAGAATCTTTCAATTGTTATTTTCCTTATATGTGTAGATATTGTAAGCCATTCTGGAATCCTCACCTCACACTGGCTTCCCAGCTAGAATTCTAACAACCTCTTTGACAATGAAGAGTTTGAGGTGGGCACTTAGAGAGTAAGAACCAAAGGAACAGTTGAACTCAAGGAAAATCTAAGATGCCCATTTGGTAGAAAGATTTTGGTATCTGAAACTAAGTTACCTTCAAGGTACAGTATAGCTTGAAGTTCAGGAAGAGAATACAGCTTAAAAAGCAATCTCATGGCATCTAGTATGTTATTTTCAAGATAAATTATTATTTCTAAATAATGTAGGAATGTTAGAGTAATCAGTACAAAAGGATTTTGATAATTCGGTTCTAGATATTTATGTGCATATTGTTCTGAGTAATTTTTGAAAACAATAAACCAAAACAAGATCTTTTAAATCCATGATGTTAGATTGTTTGAAATAACAATTAATCTCTCTACAGCCCTTTTTTATGAAAATATTTATAAATCTATGTGAAATTTTGCTCTGAATAAAGCTTAATCTATCTGCATAATCTTGGGTTACTTGGAACTTCCCATTCATATTCATGGTTTTGCTAAAGATCTAGTAAATCCATCGAACGCTTTGTATTTAGGAGACTACAAAATGCATTTCCAAACTAAGCTTTATTTGATTATGCTCCCACGAGGATATTGCTTTTTATTGAATCATTTTTTTCCCTGTGAGTTTCTCTTGAGCACCAAAGCAGAGTTAAAAATAGATCAGAGATGGCTTGAGTTTATAGGACCGTAGTGTGTGTTTCTTATTTATGAGCTATAGAAAGTTTTCCTTTTTTGTTCTCCTTCTCTGAATAACTACAAATAACATCTTCATCGAAAGAAGATTTTGACTTAGTAGCATTTGATTTTTTAACAGAAATTAGATAATCCATGTATTAGCTTTCCCAAACATAACAGTATCTCTGTTTAAAAAAAAAAAGAAGAACATTTTTACATACCTGGTAGTGTTACAGGGAAGAACAAAATATAACTCCATGTTGAATCTGTCTCTTTTACTTTAACCTTTGTTTTCCATTTCTTTTGTTTACTAAAAGGATACTGTCTGGACATAGTGGTTTCCCTCAGGGAACCCTGCCCAAATGCCTTTGTTCAGGACCCTGTCCAGCTGTGGATGGCCACAGGAAGGAAGAAATTACATTCCCTCCCCAAGGCTGGCCATTCCAGGAGATGTTTGCAAGATTTATGACCTTTGTACTTTACTTTCTCACCTCCTCTCCCTTTCTGTTTTGTAAAAGAACCCAGCATCCAGACTCTGATAGATGGTTGTTTTGGAGACAGTAGTCTCCCATCTTCTCCATCTGCAGCCTTTCCGAATAAAATCTTTACTCTATACCTCAATATCTTGTCTCCCATTATTGGCCTTCCTGCTGCGAGCAGAGGGAGTTTGGACTCAGTAACAATGATAGCACATTCAAGCCTAAGCCTTGTTCCCTCATTTGGGCAGGGTGTATATAATTAACATTCCTATTTTGATTTGGAAAGACCACTTGTAGAATAGAAGCAGCTCTGCCTGAGTCAAACCTTGATTTCCATCACCTTTTTGTCAGGGATAATC
>NW_011494459.1:773320-787617 GCF_000754665.1 Bison bison bison | reverse complement strand
CAGGGATAATCAAACTTTGGGCTTCCCAGGTGGCGCTAGTGGTAAAGAACTTGCCTGAGAGTGCTGGAGAATAAGAGGCATGGGTTAGTGCCTGGCAGCCCACGCCAGTATTTTTGCCTGGAGAATCCCATGAACAGAGGAGCCCGGCAGGCTATAGTCCATTGCAGAGTCCGACACGACTTGGTACACTTATAAGCAACCTTTACTCCTCCAGATCTTGCAGCAGGTAAAGGCAGGTGTGCCCAAGCATCCTTGTCTGCTTATTGCCACTGACTGCAAGTGTTCATTTTCCATGGTTAGCACAGAGGGAGCCTGGGGTTTACTCTTCCCAAATATTTTCATCACCGCAGTGATATCAACATGGGCCTGCTGCCTCCTATTAGAGGATCAAAACCTCAGGTCTGTTGCCTGAAGCTGAAGACAAACCGCCAACCTCAGGCAACTCTGCCTGGTCCCAGTGGCCATTAGGGCCACCTCCATGCTGATGATAAGAAGCCGCTTGGTGTCCCCACTATAATCAGGCTGCTGCTGCTGCTGCTAAGCCGCTTCAGTCGTGTCTGACTCTGTGCGACCCCATAGACAGCAGCCCACCAGGCCCCCCCATCCCTGGGATTCTCCAGGCAAGAACACTGGAGTGGGTTGCCATTTCCTTCTCCAGTGCATGAAAGTGAAAAGTGAAAGGGAAGTCGCTCAGTCGTGTCCAACTCTTCGCAATCGGTCTTAATTCAAAGAAATGCCTGCCACACCTGAGTGCCTCATTCTACCCAGCAAGTATGTAGATGCTCAGGCTTCCCCGATGGCTCAGCAGGTAAGGAATCCACCTGCCATGCAGGAGGCAGGGGACGCACGTTTGATCCTGGGTTGGGGAAGATACCCTGTAGAAGGAAATGGCAACCCACTCCAGTATTCTTGCCTGGAAAAGCCCATCAACCGAGGAGCCTGGCACGTTACAGTTGATGGGGTCACAAAGAGTGGGACACAACTGAGCACAAGGCATGTGCTGAGGCTTAATTGAGTTTGTTTGTCTATTGTCTTCATAAGACGACATGCGCATGTACAGGAGAAAGGACATGGATGCTCACATCCTACGTGGCCTGGTCCAGACTCTGTCCCCTGTGTCCAGCTGGTAATAGTCATTTTCCCTGACTCAGGGTAAGGCTGAGTTGGTCAGGGTTTGGGGTCAGTGTGTATCTGGCCACCTGGGACAGAGTTTTGTGAGGACCTTGGCCAAGTTCAGAAGTCTGGTACCAGCCCTGCATCCTTCACCTCCCTTTTAATGGTTTCTGAGACCCTTATTCTCATTCTAGTCGGGGCTGTTCCAATCCCTCTGATACATTTCAATTACTTTGACTTTCTAAAACCTCCAGGGAGATGGAGGACTAACTCCTGAATATATTTAATCAGAAATTTCATTTTAAGTGAATCGTTGGGAATAAATACTCTTCATTTCATGGGCCGCTCTGTTTTACTTGATGAACCCAAAGTAAGCATACAAATGAAAAGCTGGTCAAGAGCATGACTTTGAAGCCCTGAGAATAATCAGTGTTCCAAAAAGCCTCTGTGCCTACAGCCCAAGGCAGGCTTCACTTGAATTTACCACGATGCCTTCTTGATGGATGATGTTGTCATTTGACACAAGTACAATTGCGGGAATAACAATATGTTCATTCTTTCTGAACCCTGTATGAGACCGATTGTGAAACTGACATTGACTGAGAAGTCCCCTGGGAGCTCTTAAATGTGCCCCTCTTTATATGTATGCTCATACAGCATGGTTTCTTTCTTTCTTTCTTTTTCACAGAACCTGTTCAAGTTTATTTACTTTTCATGAGAAATCTTTTTAATTCTGTTTAGAAAAGAATGCTCCAGACCTGTAAGACATCTCCTATCCAAGTCACAAACTGTTGCCATTACCTCGATGACACCCTCGGGTATCTGCTAGGAAGACATTCATTCGGCAAATGCTTATTGTGTGTCTCGGTGCCCGCTGTTCTCTGTTAAGTGCCAAGGGAAATATAAAGCATAGAATCACCCTCTCTTCTTTAAGAAGACACAGTAAAATTTCAAAGATAGGCTTATAGGCAATGTTAAATATGGTGACATTGTCACTTAGAAGAGTGTTATCCAGTCACAGAATGCTTGGTGAGAATCTTTAACTGGAGTAGCATCAACAACAACAACAAAAGTCCCAAAGATGCATCCTGGAATGCTGTAGAAGTCGTCAGTGGAAAAGACAGTGATGGCTGATGGGACAGTTCCCATCTGTGCTTCGGTTGATCCAAAGTGAAACAGGCAGGAAACGGGAAAGGTGATCTTGAGAATCTGGAGATCAGGGAAGAGGGTATGGGAGGTTAGCTGAGGTGGAGAGGATGCTAGGAGATGCAGAGTATGGGTCAGAGGGGTGTGAGAGCCATGGACAGGCTGGCAGGTGCCCTGTGGGGGTCTAGTCCAGGCTTGGCAGCTGTGCCAGTGTGAACTGAAGTCTGCCATGATGTGCCTCGTGCAAGAGCATCTCTGCGTTCCCACGACAGCACTGACGGTGGCATGTGTGCAGGTGCATGATCCTACAGGCAGGTAGCTGAGATGGGCGTCTGATCCGGACCCTCTGTGCTTGAGGCCAAACTCTGCCATTTACAGGCTCAGGGATTTGGAGCATGATATTGCCCTTCTTTATAATTTTCTTTTTTTCCTTGTATGCTGATAAAGTGAAAAGTGAGAAAATGATAGTCATTCAGTTGTGTCTGACTCTTTGAGACCCCATGTGATGTAGCCCACCAGGTTCCTTTGTCCATGGGATTCTCCAGGCAAGAATACTGGAGTGGGTAGCCATTCCCTTCTGTGGGACATCTTACGACCCAGGGATCGAACCTGGGGCTTCTACATTACAGATGGATTCTTTACTCCCTGAGCCACCAGGGAAGCCCTTGTGGTAAAATATAAATAACATAAAATTTATCATCTTAACCATTTTAAGTGTGCAGTTCAATATAATGAAGTACATTCATGACATTTGGCATTGTGCAACCATCACCAGTGTGTTTCTAGAACTTCCTTGTCATCCAAAACTGAAACTGTGTCCACTAAATGAGAACTCCCCATTCCCCCTCTACCCCAACTCTAGTAACCTCTGTTCTACTTTCTATCTCTGTGAATTTGACAGTTGTTGGTACCTTATGTAAGTGGAGTCATGCAATACTTGTTCTTCTCTGTGTGCCTTGTTTCACTTGGTGTCACGTCTTCAGGTTTCATCCATGTTGTTGACCTGAAAATGTGTAATTTAGCTGCGTGGTGTCCTCACTGTTATTCATGAGATTCCTAGATCTCAGTAATTTCTTTGTGAGGTTACATAATTCTGATAGCAGGTAATCACAGGGCCAGGTTAGGTTATGGTACTGAAATACTCCTGAAAAAAAATAAAAAATTAATTAAAGAGACTTCCCTGGTGGACCAGTGGTTAAGACTTGGCCTTGCAATACAGGGAATTCAGGTTTGTTCTCTAATTGGGGAGCTAAGATCCTAAGATCCCACATGCTCATGGCCAAAAAACTAGAACATAAACAACAGAAGCTATGCTGTAACAAATTCAATAAAGACTTTAAAAAAAATGGGTAGCGGAATTACAAAGTCACTTACCTACCACTGATATACCTTTACCTACTACCTACTACCAAAGATATAACTTTAAAGAAAAATGTTGAGAAAAGATTTATTCATGTTGTACTTTATATCAGACTATCATTCCTTTTTCAGATTGAATAGTGTTCCATCATATGGATAGACCACGTTGTGGTTATCCATTTATCTGCTGATGGCTGTGTGCGTTGTTTCCCCCTTTTGGCTACTGTAAATGGTGCTGCTCTGAACGTGGTATGCTGCTGCTGCTGCTAAGTCACTTCAGTTGTGTCTGACTCTGTGCGACCCCAGAGACTGCAGCCCACCAGGCTCCCCCGTCCCTGGCATTCTCCAGGCAAGAACACTGGAGTGGGTTGCCATTTCCTTCTCCAGTGCAGGAAAGTGAAAAGTGAAAGTGAAGGCTCTCAGTTGTGTCTGACTCTTAGGGACCCCATGGACTGCAGCCTACCAGGCTCCTCCGTCCATGGGATTTTCCAAGCAAGAGTACTGGAGTGGGGTGCCATTGCCTTCTCCGGAATGTAGTATACAAGTATCAATTCGAAACCCTGCCTTCAATGTTTGTTTGTTTGTTTTGTTTGCACATGTATCTGAAAGTGGAAATTGATGGTCCAAGTGGTATTTCTGTGTTTAATTTTGCATATTAGTTTTCTTATGTATAAAATGAGGATAATGGTAGTTCCCAGTGAGCAAGGCTGTTGTGAGGATTAATGTTAGTGCCTGTGATTAAATGTCAGTGTTTGGCTTCCCAGGTGGCACTAGTGATAAAGAACCCACCTGCCAGTGTAGGAGACACAACAGATGCAGACTCTATCCCTGAGTTGAGAAGATGCTCTAGAGGAGGGCATGGCAACCCACTCCAGTATTCTTGCCTGGAGGATCCCCATGGACAGAAGAGCCTGGGGGGCTACAGTCCACAGGGTCACAAGGAGTCGGACACGACTGAAGTGACTTAGCACCCACAAAGTGTTTAGATGTGTTGAGAGGCATATGGCAAACTATAGATAAGTGTTGGCTGGTTGATTTTACCTGAAAGCACAGCCTTGTGTATCTGCTTGGCAAGCACCTAGAGATGAGATCTGAACATCATATTTTCCCAGCAAGGCGGCATGCCCCTGCTAGTGAGGGATATTCCTTTTGAGATGTGTACCATCCATGATGATCTTACTTTTCCTCTAGCTTTGGATGGTTCTGGTGTCCCACTGGTAGGTGATGAGAAATTAGATCTTACCTGCAAAACCTGAGACCTTAAATTAAATGTTTCAGTGGAATCTATTCCTAAATTCTTTGGGAAAATCAAATATGATTATATGTTTTTAATGTGAGCATCTTATTCATAATATAAAAGTGTATCTGTTGATGTAGGATTCCCAAATGACACAGTGGTAAAGAATCCATCTGCCTGCCTGTGCAGGAGATGCAAGTGATGTGGGTTCAATCCCTGCATTGGGAAGATCCCCGGGAATAGGAAATGGCAACCTGCTCTGGTACTCTTGCCTGGAAAATTCCATGGACAGAGGAGACTGGTGGACTACAGTCCATGGGATCACAAAGAGTGGGACATGAAGAGCAATTGAGCACACACACACAATCACATCTATTAGTGTAATGTCTGTTAAGTTTAACTCTGATACATCACATGTATTGTCAGAAACATCCTGGTGAAGGACGGAGGTATCTGGAGAGACAATTTCCTGTAGATAATTAAATAATTATTGATAACTACTAGTTTGTTAACTGTTTCTTATTGCTAGTGGTACTCTAAGTGCTATGTGTTAGGCTGGGAATGAAAAATTGTCCTGGATACTCCCATATGGATGTAACTCCCATATGGATGTTTGACCATATTTAAAAGTACTAAAGCCTTCACTCTGGAGAAGGCAATGGCACCCCACTCCAGTACTCTTGGCTGGAAAATCCCATGGATGGAGGAGCCTGGTAGGCTGCAGTCTGTGGGGTCGCTCAGAGTTGGACACAACTGAGCAACTTCACTTTCACTTTTCACTTTCATGCATTGGAGAAGGCAATGTCACCGCACTCCAATACTCTTGCCTGGAGAATCCCAGGAACGGGGGAGCCTGGTGGGCTGCAGTCTATGGGGTCGCACAGAGTCGGACACGACTGAAGCGACTTAGCAGCAGCAGCAGCAGCAGCAGCAGCAAAGCCTTCACTCCTGCATCTCTTCTGAGAAAGTTAGTAACTTGCGTGTATTCCTCACTGTCTCAGAAAAGACTGTTTATAATAAACACAGAAGCCACTTTCAGCCTTTTTAGACAACCTGCTTTTCTAAATTAGGTAAAATGACTTAAATATTCTGTTGAAATTCCTTTGTCAAATCATATCCCACAAAGCATTGTGAGTAGGCTGTGGATCCAGGAACTCAGCATATAAAGGATGCAAGTTAAAGGATTCGAGTAAAAGGACACCACTAGAGTCTTTTTTTTTCCCCCTTTTTTAATGTTTGCATCTTTCACACAGTGGGAAACAAGAGAGGACTTGCAGAATGAGTTGATTAGCCATACATAATTAGATGTATGATGCAAGGCCCAGGGTATATTGCCACCAGAGAGCACACTGTACTACTTTATTTTGTTATGGGCAGCAATTTAATGGAAGTATGTAGATTCGCTGTTGAAAATAGAAAAGGTGGAGTTTTTAAGAGAGGAATTTGCTAGGGAACAGACTGAAGCTGTCCTCCCCCCCACCAACTCCATTCATCTCTTGCACTAGTTTTCCAATTATCTACAATCCTTTTGAAAAAGGCTTTTTGGGGGCAAGAGACTGTGTGAGCACAGGGGTCTCCGTGCTCCCATGTCACTGTCACCGCCCTCCCCACAGTTAGCAGCAAGGACCAGCGTGTCCCTTCAGTGGTCCTTCTAGGCCCCAAACAATGCTAAAACTCCTGTTTGCTGATGCTTGAAACTCTGTTAACCAAAGAACAAAAGCTTTTCATGTCGTAACTTAGAGCAGTACTTTAGGTTTAATGCTTTTAGTGTGATTGTGTTGAAGTCGGAGTATGATAAATGAAAGAAAGCATTAAAATGCCTCTCTTTTGGTAGGAGGTGAAAGGGGACACTTGTGACTGAGTGCTGGTATGTTGGGGTGCGGGGCAGGCAGAGGGGGCCCGGGAAGGTGGAGATCCAGGGTGATATCCAGGGGGCAGGTGGGATATCAGGTTGCTAGGGAGGGGAGATTCGGGCAGAGCCTTTCTCCCTCCTGTCTGTCATCTTACCTTCATCAGAGGGGGCTCTAAAAGGAGCTGGCCCTGAAGGGATATCTTTTCTGAACAAGCATTTCTGCCCATCATGATTTATGAGGATCGCTTCAGAAACATGGCTGGACTTGTATAACCAGGGGATTAATTAGCTGAAGAATCGCAGTGACAATAACACAGATAAAGGACCTGGGGCTCTGGGTGGAAGCCTGGAGAGCAGACAGAATGGGGTGGAAAGGAAAATGGGAGGAGCAGGCGATCTGTGCCTCACCCCCAACCCCAGCAAGGAGAGGTCAGCATGTGCTGACCAGGTTGAAGCAGGCCGGAGCAGGAGTGGGGTGAGTGAACCTGAATGAGAAGGGTGGTCTGGCTGTGGATATGTGAAGAGGAGACATTCCAGCCAGCGGCAGGGGAGGAAGAGAGGGGAGGAGAGAGACAGGAGATTCCGGATCCTTCCATACATTGGACCTTTCGTACTGCGGTGTGCAGACTGATCCATAGTCCTCGGGATATTTCACTTGGTGATGCCATGGCGTTGTCCCTGTTCTGTATTCTATACTGTTGTTCAGTTGCTCAGTCGCTAAGTCTGACTCTCGTGCAACCCCATAGACTGCAGCCCGCCAGGCTTCTCTGTTCGTGGGATACTCCAGGTGAGAATATGGAGTGGGTTGCCATTTCCTCCTCCAGGGCATCTTCCCAACCCAGGGACTGAACTCATGTCTCCTGCATTGCAGGCAGATTCTTTCCCACTGAGCCACAAGGGAATCCCTCTGCATTCTGTATTCACCCCAAATTCCTCTCTCAAGAGGTGTGGCCTCTAGCCTATGGCAGTTTGCACCTAAACCCACTAAACCTGTGAGTACCTGAGAAATGCCCCTTCGTTGGTTTGAGATTGTGCTGGTGTAGAGTGGTCAAATATAAATATAGGATTGAAGGTTCCTGCTCTACGGGCTGAAGTTTAGGGTCAGTAATTGGTGACAGATTGATAGTTGGGGCTTCCCTGATGGTTCAGAAGGAAAAGAATTTGCCTGCAATGCCAGAGATCTGGGTTCGATCCCTAGATCAGGAATGTCCCTAGAGAAGGGAATGGCAAACCACTACAGTATTCTTGCCTGAGGAATTCCATGGACAGAGAAGCCTGGAGGGCTACAGTTCATGGGGTCGAAAAGAGTCGAACATGACTGAGCAACTAACCCTGTGTTGATAGTTATCCAGCGATGCCTCGAGATATATATATATATACATACTCTGTGCATTATGTCTATGGGAAAATCCTTTTCAAAGACATAGAAAAAACTCCAAAATAGAAACTATATAAAAAATGATCTTACATGATTTAAAAATAGCACTGTTACACATCCACTTATTACTTCAGATATTGTAAAATGATTTGCTTTAGAGCTGGAACAAGCATTGGGGAAAACCTAATTGTTACCCTTCATCATTTTGTTCCAAATTGAGCTCTAAGTGTGGCCAGTATTTGTGGATCATGTGTGAAATCAGTATCCCAGAAATTTTCTTTTTGAATTGACATCTTCAATGGCAATGACATTGGAAGCCAGTCCATTGCACAGTCGTGTCACACAGCTCCACTCTGACTTCTTCATCTCAGAAATATCAGAATGTGTATGTTGGAAATATTCTTGTTTTCCCACAGACACTTGATTTTAAAAGTAGTTAAAATTTCTGTGTGCTGCTCTACAAAATGTGTGTGTGTGTGTAACTTATAGAGACAATGTTTATCATATCAAATTTTTCTAATGTGCAGACGTTTCTGTCTGCTCCTTTGTCATCCAAGAATGGGGCTTGTAATAGAGGAAATAGTGGGATCTAATGAGTCCTAAATAATGTGATCTGATACCAGCTATGCCCTTGTCTGCCATGTTGTCAGTAGGCTGTGATCAGAATGAATGGGAAACTGGTTGTGATATATTTGGACTGTGTGAGACGCTCATTCACATGGAGGAAAACTTGGCTGGCTGCGACAGGTTCTCATTGAGAGCACCGATTTGATATTGTCTCCCTGCAGATAGAGCCAGGCTAGAATGTTGAATCCTTACGTGGAAAACATTGTTGACTGTCAGCTGTGGCAATGCTTCCAGAGGCAGATAATACCAAAGCACCACATCGTGAGGATGGGGTAATTATTTTAAACTTAAGAATTTTACAACTGGAAAGGAACCAAAAGTTTTCAGGTGACAATTAAGTCCTAGAGGTAAAGTGACTTGTCCAGAAGCATCAAGCTGAGACTAGATAGCTGAATTCCTGTGACTTCTTGTCCAGGACCCGTTCAATTAAACCACCCAGTAGAGACCCTGGAGAAGGGAACAGCAACCCACTCCAGTATTCTTGCCTGGAGAATCCCATGGACAGAGAAGCCTGGAGGGTGGGCTAAAGATCATGGGGTCACGAAGAGTGGGACACGACTGAGTGACTAGCCCACAGAGGCTGAGTAATAAATTATACCTCCATCATGTTTGTCATGCAAAATTTATCATCTTTATTCCAATGCACACACTCAAAAATCTATTTAAGTGACAGTATTAAATGGATTACTCTCTAACATTTACCTACCTATTTAATATTTTAAATTCTCACTCTTTTTGATGCCAGAATTAATGGCCAAGGACCACACTGTGATGGCTTGATTTGAGATGGATCTCTTTCTTCCCTGTGCTTTAACCTGGCCAGGTGAAGCTGGTCTCAGACAGCTGCGTAACCTCTATGGGGTACAGCAGGGTTCTTCATGTTGCTGTTGTTTAATCACTCAGTCGTGTCTGACTCTTTTGTGACCCCATGGATTGTAGCCCACCAGGCTCCTCTGTCCATGGGATTTCCCAGTCAAGAATTCTGGAATGGGTTGCTATTTCCTCCTCCAGGGGATCTTCCTCACCCAAGTCTCCTGCCTTAGCACTGAGCCACTTAGCACTGAGCCTTAGCACTGAGCCACTTAGCACTGAGCATCACTAAGCCACTGAGTCACCAGGGAAGCCCAGCTTCATACATGTAGTCAGTTATTAGTAAAGGGCAAGAGAGGAGAGTTTATAAATGATTCTTGTTGAAAGTGGATCCGGTGCCACTTGTCACTGTAATGGAAGACGTAGGTCTCTGCGTCATTTCCTAATGGATGTTTAATATTGGCTGGACACTCCTCATTCATCTGAAAAGTTTGCTGATCCTAACACTATATGCAGCCTCAGAAGGGATACAGCATGAGCTTTGTCTCTGGGAAGCTACAGAAGAGGGTAACACTTGACCAGCTCTCCATGTACGTGTACTAAATGCTTGCTTTCTGCCAGACACTGGGTTAGGACTAGAATCCTAATAATGTGGGGCAGACTGCTTTGAAGAATACTAATGAAAAATTCTAACTAGGTGTAGATTAAGAATCTGTTGAGTGGTGATGACCGCGAGGACGGTGATGACAAAAACATATGGAGTGTTTACCAGGAACCAAGCAGCTGATGGAAGAACCCAAACGAGCTTTCTGGCCAACCCAAGAGTAAATACCGGCTTCCCAGGTAATGCTAGTGGTAAAGAACCTGCCTGCCATTGCAGAAGATATAAGAAACATGGATTCAATTCAGTCCGGGTTGAGAAGATCTCCTGGAGGAGGGCATGACAACCCACTCCAGTATTCTTGCCTGGAGAATCCCATGGACAGAGGAGCCTGGTAGGGTCACAAAGAGTCAAACACAGTGAAGTGACTGAGGATGCCTGCATGCAATTATAAATATTTCACCTGGATTATTTCATTCAACCTTCAGAACAATTCTTTAAAGGTCAGAGCTATTATTATTCCTTTGTAAAAATGATAAGGAGGAAATAGATGCTTCAGTAGATTAAATAAATTGCTTGAGAATTATCACAGAAGGCTCAGTCAGAAAGAAGAGTCCTCTAATATGTGCTGTGATATTAAGGCAGAATTTATTTGGCTTGCCATTGCTAGAGAAGGGGACAAAATTAAAAGTGCTCCTGAAAGGTAAATAACCTTAAAATATATGACCATCTTAATTTTGAGAAAAACCTTTGATATGTTGTTTCTCTTTTGCTGTGAATATTTATTTTATTTCTTAGTGTTAATAAGGGCATCGTCTGCTTGAACATCCAAATGACTCCTCCTCCTCTCCATGAATAGGAGGTAGGAAATAGGAAAACAGTGAAAATTACATTAAATAAGCCATAAACCAGATTGCAAAGTAGTAACTTCACTTAAATTCAGAGAATCGTAGTTCTGTTGTGAAATTGTAAAAATCGATGTTATCATTAGCATTTTGTCCTAAACAGAAATCCTATCACAGACTGCTGGGTGCTGAGCTCTGGCATATGGTAGATGAAATAATACATTTTCCCCACATAAGCTGCTAAGAATCAGTTGGAGATCTGTGCTTCCCATCTCATTGGGGAAGCCGAAGGCACAATGGTTGATGAGTTTGGTACTGGATAAAGGCCATTGGAACTGGAAAGGCCACACTTGGAGGTCAGTCTAAACAGCATATGATAGGAATCTATACCACCACCACCACCACAATCTAGCTCAGTCTTGACCAACTCTATGCGACCCCCATGGACTGTAGCTTGCCAGGCTCCTCTGTCCATGGGATTTCCCAAGCAAGAATACTGGAGTGGGCTGCCATTTCCTTCTCCAGGGAATCTTCCTGCCCCAGGGATCAAGCCCATGTCTCTTGAGTCTCCTGTATTGGCAAGCAGATTCTTTACTAACTGCACCACCTACCAGTCCCAAGATAGGACTCTAAGAAAATTCAATAAAGCCATGGAGAGTCCTATAAGTGGAAAGTCACTATACTGAAATCACGGCTTGATGCTAAACTGTAAGTTTCTCGGAAATACATGTTAACGAGATTCTGCTGCTTTGTGCTTACACCCTATGGGCCTAGTACATACTGCACTCTGCCTCTGTGATTTTTAGCATCACTGCTTGATGAGAGGGTGGTTAAATATAGCCTGACAGTTCCCTTCTGGAGAATTTGTGCTCATACCAGCTATCACAAACTGACCTGGTCTGACTTTGATCTATTTTAATCTCAGGATTCAATAGAGGCAGGGCCGGGATAATACATGGAATCAACAATTCTGATGCATTTTAGCCAAGGAAGTGGAAAGCAGACAAAACCAACCCAAGCTTTGTCAGAAAAGAGAGCCCTAGAGTAGAGTTAGTCTACAGTCACTCCTTGCCAGATCAGGTCACAGTTTTTCCAGGAAGAAGAGATTAAAGCTTAATTCACACCACACTCTCTTACTTCCCTCCTTCCTTCCATCCATCCATCCATCACTCATCTATCCATCCTTTCATCTGTCCACCCTTTGATCCAGAAAGCACTAAATACTTCCTATGTGTCATGACTCATGGATCTTATGTACTGATATGGGGAGACGATGAATCAGTAAGCAAGGAAATAAAATCCAGATAATATCATACAGTATCTTGTGTCCAGGAGCTTCCCCAGTGTCTCACTGGTAAAGAATCTACCTGCAATTCAGGAGACTTAAGAGATGTGATCCCTGGGTTAGGAAGATCCCCTGGAGGAGGCCATGGCAACCCACTCCAGTTTTCTTGCCTAGAGAGTCCCACGGACAGAGAAGCCTGGCAGGCTACAGTCCATAGGGTCACAGAGAATTGGATATGACTGAAGTGACTTAACACACCCACTCGCTCCTTCTGTCCACCTCTGAGAGTTCAGATGCATCCAAGGTACCAATGGTCTAGGTCTGAACCACCCTTGTATCTAGCAGTTGAGCCAAAGGAAAGAATTCACAGAAGAGAATGGAAAGCAAAGCTTCAGAACCTTTTAGTCATAGCTGCCAAGAAGAGAGGATTTCAGTGCTGCTTAGAAGATGTGGAAGATGAATCAAGACCAGGAACTGTTGGCTTTACTCACATGGAAGCCCTGGGTGACCCTGGAAAGATCAATTTCACTGAAACAGTAAGCATAAAAGTTCTTCGTAGGCAAATAGGACCCAAAGAAGTGCAAGATTTTAGAAAGTTTTGCTGTGCACAGAAGTAGTAAATGGTTGCTGTTAAGAATGTGATAACCAAGAGTGTGTTCTTATAAAATTAGGCCAAGTTGAATGCTGGCTGTGTTGTTTGTGAGCTGTGTTACAATGGACTGGTTGCTTAGCTTTCATGAGCCTCAGCTACTTTACCTATATACTTATTTTAATAATGCCTATTAAGGAAAGACACAGAGGGCTAAATATTTGCTTTCAATGTACTTACGTTCCTATGTGTGTTTGGGGATAGGGAGAGGCCATAAAAAGAAAAGGAGAAAAAAACAGTAGGTGCTTTGGGAGTAAAATTATATTATCTTAAAATTGTTTAAGTGATATAATCACTTAAATTACTGTTCCCCTCTCTTAAATACAAGGTTTTAGGCATACTGAGTTCAACTTGATTTTGTATGCAAGTAAGTTAGTTTCAATGAGAATAGAGGTAAAGGCTTGACTTTTTCATATAGATTTATCAGTAAGTATATATTTTAGAGTAGTTAAAGTAGATATAAAATTATAGAAGATCAAATTAAGCTGCTGATTCATGGGGTAAGAAGATAATCACATGATTTGAGTGTGATTTTGTGCTGGGTAATTTAGCAGTGTGTACTCAGTGAATCTTGGGGCTTCCCAGGTGGCTCAGTGGTAAAGAATCCTCCTGCAGGAGATGCAGGAGACATGAGTTTGATCCCTGGATTGGGAAGATCCCTTGGAGGAGGAAATGGCAACCCACTCTAGTATTCTTGCCTGGGAAATCCCGTGGACAGAGGAGCCTGGTGGGCTAAAGCCCATGGGGTCTCACTCAGACATAACTGAGTGAGAAAACAGCAATGACAGCACCTCCTCGGATCTGATGCGGACTTACACACTATGATCAAGTATTGCATATTCAGAAACTGCAACCTCCTGATGTCTGGAATGTTGAAATTCCTTTTGATATTAGAACGTAATTACTGTACACCTGCCCAGGAAACGTATTTCATATGCAAGATTCATTGTCAATGGTAGTTAATATAAACAACTGTAACACTTATTACCATCAGGTGCTACAGTGACTGTATTTATCTACATGACCATTTGGTAGCACACAGATGATTGGAAGGCCTTCCGATGCTCAGCATGGTGCTGTCTTGTCTAGAGAAGCATCAGCGTAATTAGACGGATACGATGAGAGCAAGAAAACGTGAAGCAGAGCTCACACCATGTGCAAGCACTTGGTCTTCAGTTCTGAATACTTTCTAACGGCGGCCATGTCACCTCCGGCTCAACTTATACAGGTCTCCAAGGATCAGGGAATGAGTGTTTTGGGTAGTTACACGCTCTTCTCTCCAAAGAAGTACTTCTGTTGCCGTCACGGTGATTTTTTTAATAACAGCTTTGTTGAGATTAAGTGCACATGCCATAAAAATCACACTCTAAAATGTACACATCAGTGAGTTTTAAT
>NW_011494459.1:756943-773220 GCF_000754665.1 Bison bison bison | reverse complement strand
ATATAGTCAGTGAGTCTTAAATATATTAAATGTATATTTAATATATTAATATATTTATGAATTATATATTTAACATGATATATTTCAATATATTATTCAATATATTTAATAATCTACCCCCAAAGAAATCAGGTACCCCTTACCTGTCACTCATTATTCTACCCTCTTCCTATTCCTCTTAGCCATGAGTCAACCTTTTGTCCCTGTCTTTGCCTCTTTTAGACCTTTTATGTAAATGGATTGCTACAATGTGTGACCTTTCTAACTGACTTGTTTATCTTAGCATAACATTTTCAAAGTTCATTCATTCTATGACATGTATTGGTACCTCATTCCTATTTATGGCTGAATAGTATTCCATTGGTGAGGTACACACATTTGTCCATTCATCAAGTGACGTATATTTGGTTGGTTTATACTTTTCAGCTATTGTAAATAATGCTGCAAGAACATTTATTTTCAAGCTTTTATGTGGAGATGTGCTTTCATTTATCATGAGTATATCTCTAAGAGTAGGATTGCTGGGTCATATAGCGATGGTGGTTTAGTCCCTCAGCAGAGCCCAGCTCTTGTGGCCCCATGGACTGTAGACTGCCAGGCTCTTCTATCCATGGGATTTTCTAGTCAAAAATACTGTACTGAGTTGCCATTTCCTTCTCCAGGGGATTTTCTCAACCCAGGGATCAAACCCACGTCTCCTGCATCTCCTCCAGTGGCAGGCAGATTCTTTACCTCTAGCACCACAATATGGTAACTCTATCTTTAATGATTTGAGGAGCTTCCAGACTGTTTTCCAAAGTGATGACATCATTTTGCATTCCCAACAGCAAATTATTGAGGGTTCAAATTTCTCAACATTCTGGCCAATAGTTGTTAGCATCTATCTTTTCATTTTATTTTAGCATCCTAGAAGATGTGAAATGGTGTCTCATTGTGATTTTGGTTTATATTTCCCCAAATGACAAGAAATGTTGGAGAACTTTTCATTTCTTACTGGCAATTTTTCTGTCTTCTCTGAAGAAACGTCTGTGTTGATCTTCTGCCCATGTATTAATTGGCTTGTCATCGTATCGCTGAGTTGCTGATGTTTCCTACAATTTTCTGGTTTGTCATTTCACATTCTTAATGGTGTCCTATAAAGCACAAATATCTTTAGTTTTGATGAAGTCCAGTTTATCTAGTTTCATTTTTTGTTGCCTGTGTTTTTTGTGTCATATCTATGAATCCGTTGTCTACCCTAAAGTCATAAAGATTTATTCCTGCATTTTTGTCTAAGAGTTTCGTAGTTTTAGTGTTTACATATAGGTCTGCAATGGATTTTGAGTTAATTTTAGTGTATGGTGTGAGATTAGAGGTCCAATTTCGTTTTTTTGCATGTGGTTATAATGTTGCAATGACTATCATTTTCCCATTAAATTTTCTTGTTACCATTGAAAAAATCAGTTGACTATAAATCTAAGAACTTATTTTTAGATTCTCAATTTTATTCCATTTATTCCACTGATTTACAAATCTATTGTTATGTCAGTATATCACTATCATGATTACTGCAGCCTTTCAGTAAGTTTTGAAATTGATAAATATGAGTCCTTCATATTTATTTTTCTTTTTAACCTGACTATTCCATGTCCTAGAATTTTATATGAATTTTAGGAT
Organism: Bison bison bison; assembly: GCF_000754665.1. Classification (NCBI taxonomy): domain Eukaryota; kingdom Metazoa; phylum Chordata; class Mammalia; order Artiodactyla; family Bovidae; genus Bison; species Bison bison. Next base: position 771,564 of record NW_011494459.1, on the reverse strand, counting down.
CAGCTTTTAATTTCTATAAGACAAAAAAAAAAATAGCTGATGAGATTTTGATAATTTGTCAAATCTGTAGACTAACGTGGAGAGTACTGCCACCTTAATATTAAAATTTTCAATCTGTGAATATGGAATATCTTTATATTTATTTAGGTCATCTTTAATTTCTTTCAACATTTAAATACAATTTTTGCATCATAAGTTTCTCACTTATTCCTAAGTATTTTATTTTCAGATGCTACTAAAAGTGAAATTTCCTCTTAATTTCATCTTCAGATTGTCCATTGCTAGTGTGTAGAAATGCAGATGATTTGTATATTGATCTTGGGTCCTGCAATCTTTTTGAACTAGATTATCAAAGAATCTCTGGATTCTTAAGACTGTGTTTAGGCAAGATCATATCCTTCTTAAGAATCTCTGGATTCTCAAGACTATGTTTAAGCAAGATCATATCCTCTATGAACAGAGAGAGTCTTATTTCTTCTTTCCAAGTGGTATTTACTTCTTTCTAAGTGGTATTTATTTCTTTTTCTTGACTAATCACCGTGGCCAGGACCTCTGTTAGCATGCTGAGTAGAGATGACAGTAGTGAGCTTCCTTTTCTTGCTCCTGGTTTTAGTGGTTATGACTTGTTTTAAGATGTAACTTGTAATGAGATATATTGGAGGTGACTGAAAATTCAGACACTCTTTTTCACATACTTGTTTAATAATTATTGTACTTAGTAAGTTAAGTAAATGTTCTACCTGAATCGAACTATTAACAAGTCTTCTATTAACTATATTAAAAGAGCTTCTTATTGACTCTGTGACTATTTTAGAGCATTTTAGCAGAAACTTGTATCTTCGAATAGATATTCCATGTAATTAACACAGGCACTTCTGCTCAAAATCAGATGAATATTATTTTAAAGCCCAGTGTGGTGCTTTGTACCTAAAAAGGCATACTTTGTATTTTGATGATTATGTGAACACATATTTGTATTTCACTTATGTCTAGGATTACCAAATACAAAGAAATTAAAAGATACGTTGTGGTGCGTGCATGCTAAGTCTCTTCAGTCATGTCCGACCCTGTGACCCTGTGGACTGCAGACTGCCAGATTCCTCAGTCCATGGGATTCTCCAGGCAAGAATACTGGAGTGGGTTGCCATTTCCTCCTCCAGGGAATTTCCAGTCCCAGGGATCAAACCCATGTCTTCTGCATTAGCAAGCAGGTTCTTTACCACTAGTACCACATGGGAAGCCCACACTGTGGTATAAAATATAGTATAACTCAACCTAGTTTGCTCCTTGATTATAACATCTTGAGTCCTCTTCACCATGAATTAAACAGCTCTATGTACATGTATGTGCTGCCTAGTAAAGTGGACCTCCTTCTGGCTAAAATACATCATAGACCGAATTTCCATTTGAGACTCTTCCTCTCTTTTCTTATTTTTCACATTGCTTTACTACGGTCTTGTCAGCAGAAAAGAGGATAGTAGCTTCATTTTGTCTGCAGGGCTTCACATCATTAACCTTCCAGTGTCACTTTTATTATATGAGGAAAATAAATGGGCTAATATTTGAGGAAACGCACTGCAGTATTCCCCCTGCTGAGAAAATACACTTTCAGAATGTGATGACCACAAAGCTCCAGAAAGAAAAGCATCCTCTTTTTGTCAAAGAATCAGTTTTGTTGATGTGAATCAATGGGATGCATGTTTTGTTTCTTTGTTTGTGTTTACCTTCTTTTAAGGAAACTTGATTGATTTCACATTCTCATTATGTGACACAAATGTTATAATGCATTCTTTTCATTATTGCAATACAAGAAATATTTCAATGTATGCTATAGAAAAATCACTGCATATGATTTTTTGTAGGCATGTGTGCCTGTCTATGAGCCCGTGTTTGCATGTTATGCTCGAGTGAGGTCAGGGTCTAAGCAAGTGGGTATTTAGAGGTTTGTTTTAGTATTTCCTGTGCATAAGCCCGAAATGCCAACTCCTGTGCGTAACTGTCACTGCACATTCATGCTGCACTGCTTTTTGAGGTCACGATGTGACATTTAAAGACGAGAAAATTTTTATTTTGTAGTGAGTTTAAAGGATACAGTAAAATAAGCTTGAAGCTGATCATTCTTGAAATGTGTTAGGCAGTTATATAGAGAGAAAACAGTTTTTAAATATTTGTATGATATTCATACTTTTAAACATGTTAGTAACTCACCATCCATTCTGTGAATATAGCCAGCTGTCAGGGAAAGAGCATAACTAACATGTTTCCAAAATAAGATAAATGTATACATCATTTTTAAAGGCTGAATTATCTTGCATGTATAGCCAAGTAGTAGGATTTATCTCAAATCTTTTAATATATATCAATCAAGATGATTATGGCTGAATACTTGTTCACTTCTTAAATTATTTCTTTATTCTAAACACATGGAGAACTTCCCTGGCAGTCTAGTGTTTAAGAATCCACCTGCTAACGCTGGGGACATGGGTTCCATTCTTGGTCCAGGAAGATCCCACATGCCACAGAGCAACGAAGCCCATGGGCCACAACTCCTGAGCCTGTGCTCTAGACCCGGGAGCGCTGCAACTGCTGAAGGCTGTGCGTCTAGAGCTCATGTTCCCCAAGACTCGCCACTGCCAAGGGAAGCCTGTGCACCTCAACTAGAGAGTAACCTCTCTTCACTGCAGAAAGCCTGAGTGCGGCACCGAGGAGCCAGCACAGCTGAAAATAAATAAGTAAATAATAATAGTAGATAAACACGTGGAAACGGAACTGCTGAATCAAAGGCATGATTGTCTTTAGGGCATTTGATACTTAGGTGGACTTTTTATTATTTTCCGATGTGTCTGTAAATGTCTCTCCATTTTTAGATTGAGGTCTGTGTTTCTGGACTAAGCACAATAGATAGTATAGATTTAATAAATGTCTATTAAATGGTGCAACTTAGGCAATTTTGGAAATCAGGAGATGCTTGAAGAGATTTTTAAAACTATAGAGCTGAATTACAAAAAAAAATGTTAAAATCATTTATATGTATTTGGTGATCTTCAGTTACATTTTCACCCATCTATTTTTCCTCTACTAGAGGTGATTTTTAATGTAATAGTGAAAATCATAATTTTTAAAGTGAATTGTGGAGATGCAAAACAGCTGAGCGAAATTTAGTTCCTATTTTTATAGGATCTCTTTCTCCATCCAACTGACCAAACATTTTTACACCCTCTCTTATGAAATAGATGTGAAAAGATTCAGAAATACCAGACATGGCCCTTGCTGCCAAGAATTTCACTGTTATTAGTTGGGACTAGTTTGTAGAGTAAGCATGGTGTTTAATCATGCATTCAGGACCAGGAGTTCTTGTCCTTAATTTTTTTTTTTTTTACATAAAGAAATGGGAAAGGAAAGGGAATTTGGGACTGCTGATACTCCTGCAGCCCCTGGAAGGAGTGAGATGAGTCAGGTTTTGCACAGAGCTAGGAGAACAGCCATGAAATGAACTTGGCCATGATTGGAAGTAGGTGAGTTATGCCACCCTCAGGAAGATCTGGAAAGAAGTATGGGAGAGTTTTGTACCTCAGAGTAGGAATGAAGTTGAGAAAGGAAGGATTTGGGATCTGTATGAAAAGACTAGCCTGCACAGATGTCCTGGGTAAAAGATGTGGTTTGGGAGCATATAGTTTTTTTCCTTCTGACTTTGGTCAAAGCCAAAGTGATTGTTGTGTAGTCCAGTGCTCAGCTGTGTCTGACTCTTTGAGACTCCATGGATGTAGCCTGCCAAGCTCCTCTGTCCATGGAATTCTCCAGACAAGAATACTGGAGTGGGTTGCCAGATCCGTCTCCAGGGGATCTTCCCAACCCAGGGATCTAACCCTCATCTCTCGTGTCTTCTGCATTGCAGGTGGATTCTTTACCACTAATGCCACCTACACCTAGGAAGCCCCCAGAATGATTGATTTATTGCACACTAAAGTTTCCTCTCCTGGTCTTGTCTCAGTGACTCTGATGGAAGAAACCCTGGATGAAAGAGAGTCATCCCTCATTTCCATCGTGTATGCTCAGTTGCATCAAACTCTTTGAGACCCCATGGAATATAGCCTGCCAGACTCCTCTGACCATTGAATTTTACTGGCAAGAATAGTGGAGTGGGTTGCCATCTTCTCTTCCAGGAGATCTTCCTGGCCTAGGGATCAAACCCACATCTCAGATGTCTCCTGTATTGGCCACCAAATTCTTTACAACTGGACCACTTGGGAAACTCCCATTTTCCCTGGAGCCCTGGGTAAATCAACTGGTAATCATTTGCTGTGCAAGACCATTGACCCAAGGTGTAGAGTTCACCCAGAAAGGGTGATGAAAGGTAAAGAAGAGTCACATACAAGATAGTAAAATTGAATCTTTAAGGATGGATAGAGCTATCAAATAAAGAAAGGAGGAAGTGACTTCATGTCCATATGATGGTGACACAAGCATGTCAAAACCAGGGTGGGATGCCCCCTGGAGATAGATAGAGGTAAGATTCTTGGAAATTTACACTGGTGAATTAATTGCAGTCAAGGCCCAAAGTCACTTATTTTAACTTTATTCTTTGGGAAATTGATAGCAGAACTTTAATCTTTCAAAACAAAAGAAATGGAGGTGAGAAAGCTGCCTAGATTTGATTTAGGAAAATAATTCCAAGGCAGCATGTAGGAGCAGATTATAGAGAGGCAGGGCTAAGGATGGAATTTATAGGATTCAGAGATATAGCCAGTCATGTAATTCACAGGACCCAGTTCACAATGAAATGCAGAGCTTGTTATTCCAATATTATTAGGAATTTTGCAATAGCAATAGCAAAGCATTCAAATAGGGTTCTTCTGAGTGCAGGATCCTATTTGACTCATGAACCCATGAAGCTGGCCCTGGTTGGGGAATGAGTGAGAGGTAAGATAAATCTGGAAAACCTGTGTTTATGTTTGAATGGGTGAAAGTGCCGTTAACCCATTAAATAAAAACTGGATTCAGAAAAAACAACAACAAAAAAATCCTGTTTCATGAGAATGCAAAGTAGATTTGTCCTGATGATTTTAAGCTGATCTCAAAAACAAAATTCTTTGGTAAAATCCAAGGACAGTCAGAAATACGAATCAGAAGCTAAGAGAAGTGAAATCTTGAATAGAGAGCTGAGTGTTAGGGGGAGGTTAGAAAAGAACCACCTGCCAGTGCAGGAGACATAAGAGATGTAGGTTTGATCCCTGGGTGAGGAAGATCCCCTGGAGGAGGGTGTGGCAACCCACTCCAATATGCTTGCCTGGAGAATTCCGTGGATAGAGGAACCTGGTGGGCTATAGTCCACAGGGTCTCAAAAAGTTGCGAAGAGTTGGACACGAATGAAGCAACTTAGCATGCAGGAAAACTATATAAATAACAATAAAGGTGACCAAGGACAGAAGTCTGTGGGAACCAGGACTCAAAATATGGTAGGGATTCAGCAGTAGACTGTTAGTAGCTAAATTTCATGAGAGTCAAAAGTTACATGTGGAATTTCAACTGCAGGGGGCCTGGAGGGAGGGGGTGGGGAGATGGCTGGTGCCCCAAAGCCCTGTATTTTTCAAGGGTCAATTATATTTTTTTCTGGCTGCTCTCCATGTCTCTGACACAATAGATTATTCATTTTATGTTGAATGAATGAATAAATGATTGGATATGGTACAAAATTAAAAAAAAAAAATAGGAGGGATTTCTTAGAAGGTCTTTTCATCTCAGTATTCCAGCCTCAAGCTCAGTGTTTGGCATATAAAGGGGAAAATCATGGGCAGGAGAAAAATGAAAGATGAAATGATTATTTGAGACAAGGTAGAAACTTTCACTACATTTCTCAAAATTAGACAATTCATCTACTGATGAATGAGCTTTTCGTCACCCTCTAAATGTGGGAAAAGCCCAATGCAATGGGAAGTCTTTGAACTTTAGGGCACCTTGGCTCTCCACTCACTAACCTTGGCTCCCTCACTTCCTCCTTATATCCATCTCGGTACTAATGTAGGATTCCTGCCTTCTCTAACCTTCCCCAAAGCCATGACTCTGGATCAATTATTCTAATTCTCCAACACATCCTGGGTTAAAACTTTGGTTTTGATCTTTGCCTACTACAGACAGAAACCAAATAGAAGCGTATATCTCTGACTCATTAACTGTTAGATTTTTTTTTTCCTCCTTAGGAAACTGAAATGACCTTTAACATTTTCTGAGAAAACATGATAGAAAGGCTGAGAATAATGATTCCTTTAAAGAATAACTGCAATCAGCTCTCAGCAAGACAGTGTGAAATACCACAGAGCTTTTACTGTGCAAGACCTTATTATCCTAAAGTTCAAATTCTCGGACATAGGATCCATCATCAGAGTCTCCCGTTTCATCATGTAGAAGCTGCTATATGTTCCTCTTTCATGAACTGATGATGAAGGCTAGAGACAGAGTTTCTATGCCGAGTCTATTTACCTTTTTATTACTTTGAATTTGGATTCTTGCGTGATTTTTAATGCCCGTCACAAATGTGTATAGCTAGAGAGAGTCTCAGTAATAATAAAAGGAGAAATTAATATCATTTGATTATATAAACATAAACATGAAGTGAAGTTGTTGTAAATGATACCTGCCTAAACAAACTCAGTTTATGTCTCATAACAGTTTTTTAGACTGTGTACATGCATGCTAACTTGCTTCAGTCATGTCTGACTCTTTGAGACCCCATGGACTGTAGCCTGCCAGGCTCCTCTGTGCATGGGATTCTCCAGGCAGGAGTACTGGAGTGGGTTGCCATTTTTTTCTCCATTTTTAGACTCAGTTCAGTTCAGTTCAGTAGCTCAGGCATGTCTGACTCTTTGCGACCCCATGAATCGCAGCACTCCAGGCCTCCCTGTCCATCACCAACTCCCGGAGTTCATTCAAACTCACGTCCATCGAGTCATTGATGCCATTCAGCCATCTCATCCTCTGTCATCCCCTTCTCCTCCTGCCCCCAACCCCTTCCAGCACCAAAGTCTTTTCCAATGAGTCAGCTCTTCTCATGAGGTGGCCAAAGTACTGGAGTTTCAGATTTAGCATCATTCCTTCCAAAGAACATCCAGGACTCCTTTAGAATGAACTGGTTGGATCTCCTTGCAGTCCAAGGGACTCTCAAGAGTCTTCTCTAACACCACAATTCAAAAGCATCAATTCTTCGGCACTCAGCCTTCTTCACAGTCCAATTCTCACATCCATAAATGACAACTGGAAAAACCATAGCCTTGACTAGATGGACCTTTGTTGGCAAAGTAATGTCTCTGCTTTTGAATATGCTATCTAGCTGGGTCATAACTTTCCTTCCAAGGAGTAAGCATCTTCTAATTTCATGGCTGCAGTCACCATCTGCAGTGATTTTGGAGCCCCCAAAAGTAAAGTCTGACAGGGTTTCCACTGTTTCCCCATCTATTTCCAATGAAGTGATGGGACCGGATGCCATGATCTTCGTTTTCCGAATGTTGAGCTTTAAGCCAACTTTTTCACTCACCTCTTTCACTTTCATCAAGAGGCTTTTTAGTTCCTCTTCACTTTCTGCCATAAGGGTGGTGTCATCTGCATATCTGAGGTTATTGATATTTCTCCCGGCAAGCTTGATTCCAGCTTGTGCTTCTTCCAGCCCAGCGTTTCTCATGATGTACTCTGCATAGAAGTTAAATAAGCAGGGTGACAGTATACTAGCACATCTTAAACTAATGATCCCAGGAATGAAGTGTCTTACTAATTGCAGATTCACATGACATAGCTTGGAGCTTGAGAATCAGCATTTTTAACAAGCTCTTAGGTGACTCCCATAGTGCAGGAACCAACGACCACCTTCAGGTAGTAAGGATTTGAGTCTTAGTGCAAAATGCAGGACTTTTAAAAAAAATTATCTTTGCTGTACCTTGTGAAGGTTTGATTATATTCCTGAAAGTTGCCAGCAGCATTTCTGCCTTCCTAAGGAGTAGAACCCTCTCTATAGAGAAGGCGAGACATTTATTTTTTTTTTAATGTTTCATTGTATTTTGGAGTATAGCCGATTAACAATGTTGTGATAGTTTCTGGTGGACGTAAAGGCACTCAGCCATACATATACATGTATCCATTCTCCCTCAGACCCCCCCTCCCAACCAGACTGCCACATAACATGGAGCAGAGTTCCCTGTCTGATACAATAGGACCCTGTTGGTTATCCACTGTAAACATAGCAATGTGTATATATTGATCCCAAACTCCCTAACTACCCCTTCCCATCACTCTTCCCCCGTGGTAACCATAAATTCATTCCGGAAGTCTATTTTGTTAATAAGTTCATTTGTATCATTTCTTTTTAGATTCTACATATAAGGGATGTCAGACGATATTTCTCCTCTGTTTGACTTAACATCACTCAGTAGGATAATCTCTAGGTCCATCATGTTGTTGCAAATGACATTTATTCATTGCTTTTAATGAATGGCCAAGTAATAGTCCATTGTATATATATACCGCATAGATAAGGTGAGAAATTTAAACACGCTGCCCAATAAAGTCTCTTTGGAACAGCCTCGTCTGTGTTATAATGTAAATACATTTCTGTCTAAAGAAAGGAAAATTGACTGTTACATTAACTTTTGAGATTTTTTCCTACTTCAGAGATTTTATATGAGTTGTAACTTTTAAAAAAAATAACTGACCAAACACAACACTCATTTATTATGTATTTATCTTTTGTTTTACTTTGAAACTCTTTGTGGCCCCTTTCTCTATTGGTCCATTTCTCCACCTTGTAATCATTCAACGTAAGTATTCTGTTTTTAAACTCCTCTTAGATGATTAATTCTTTACTTCTCCATACCTTTCTTACTTTTTCCATTACTTACTTTCTTTTCCTACCCCCTCCCCAAGTCTACTATTAGATAGGAGAATCAGAGGAAATATAAAGCTGTTTCCAGGTAGATAAATGTTTTTTTTTAGTAGTTCCACAGTGTGAAATTTCTGGCATCCTCTATCTGTTTCATTAAGTACCTTTTATAAATCTAAATGTGTGTATTTACAGAGAACTGTTCCCGTTAGCCAATAAAACTCAAATCTTTTCACTGATGCAGTCCCTTAGGGAAACTGATGGAATGCTATACTTTAGAGTTACTGGAAATGTCTTTTTTTTTTTTTTAACACTTAGTTGCTTGATCTTCATAATACTCTTGTATTTTAAAGCACTTGATTGGTTTTGGCTTTCAAAAAATCAAAACGTATCAGTAACTTACCTATGTTAAGGGTAAGTTGTATTAATATCACATTAAAGTCACCCTGACTTAATGATATTTCTAGTGATTCCCTTCAGTTCTAACATCAATATTACTGTCATTTTAATGACGAGTTGGAAATTGGGCTACATCCTGGAGAAATATTTTATGTTACATTTCTTTTCTTCCAACTCTAAGCATTTCTTATTTCCGCATGAATATTAAAAAATTTTAGAGTGTGACATAAAAGGGATGATTTCACTTGCTAATATGTTGATATATGGTATTTGGGGCTACATTAAAGGAAACCAGTTTTCTCCTTTGCATTATCATATCAGAAGTGGAAGGGGAACCCCTTCCTCTCCAGCTCTACATCTGTTGTTTCAGCCTGAATTCTGAGGAACACAGTAATTGTTTGCTTAGCTGAGGATCAACATAAATGCAAGGGAAAAAAGTCAGGATCCACTTTAGCCTAAAGCTTTGTATTTAAGTGCCTGTGTGGAAGAGAGAAACTTGACTCCAAAATAGTTTTGTCCCTGAGAAAAGAAAATGTGTGTAAGCAAAATTTTTCTGGCTGGAGGAGAGCCCAGCAATTTCCAGTAGTTGAATTATTTCCCTAGAATAACTCCTCAGAGATAGTAGAATATTATTTCATATACTTAAAGTAATTCTACATCCTAGCAACCATAACATAAAATTGAGGTCCTGAAGACAGAGAGAGAGAGTAAATAATGCCGCCACCTTCATCGGCAGCTAATGCTGACAAAATATAACATTCCACTGCTTTCTGTGTATAACGTATCCTTTTGTGAATTGTTGGAGGCCAGCCTGCTCAGGCTTATTCTCAGTTCTAGAGCATTGCATGTGGGACCTCAGTGCCAGAGCTGTGGAATCATCCCCTGTCCTTTTCCCTTCTACTTTTCTGGTCCTCAGGTCTGTTAATGCTGATGTCCCTAAGAGCATATGTGACCTGGGCAGCTCCAGGTGGGGGGCTGGAACCCCACCATTTGGTTCCCATAGCACTGATCATTATAAAGACTTGGGGAATTCCATGAGGAAAGGGTGTACCCCTGCTCTCAAACCTGGCTGCTGGCTGTCCATGAGCCTGTGACAGTCATTCAGCAGCCTCAAGGTGATGATGCGAATGTTGTGTACCTCACTGTCACACTCAGGAGCCCAGGAGGGCACCATCCTTGTGCCACTGAGGATGAGGAACCCCTTCTGCACTCAGGAGCCCAGCTCCTTTCCTGCTTCTGGATGATGGAGAAGGGACATTCACTTCTCTGAGCAGTATTCTCTGCCCACCTCTGCAAGGCACAACTTGGACTCTGTAGCCTGGATAAGTCCATTGAAGCTACGATAACAAAGTTTTGCAGACTGGGTGGTGACTGAAAGAAGCAATTTATTTCTCACTGTTCTGAGGGCTGAAGTCAGAGATCAGGGTGCCAGTGTAGAAGGGTTTTGGTGAGCACCCTCCTTCTTGGTGAGCTCCCTGTGGTCCCTCAAAGGGACTGATCCCATTGTGGGGGCTTCACCGTCATGACCTGGCCACCTCCCAAAGGCCCCACCTCTTGAAACCATCACACTGGAGGATTAGAATTTCAACATATGAATATGTGATGAGGTAGGGCACAGGTTGGAGGGAGACACAGACATTATGTGCATTGCAGATATCTTCAAAATATGGCAGTGTTTCCCATTTGGACTGTCCTCATTTTAACCATGGGGATCCAGGTTCAATCCCTGGATTGGAAAGATTCCCTGGAGGAGGGAATGGCAGCCCACTCCAGTATTCTTGCCTGGAGAATTCCATGGACAGAGGATCCTGGCAGGCTACTGTCCATGGGGTCAGAAAGAGTCGGACACGACTGAACGACTAAAACACACCCAAAAAGACACATTTTAACTACATGCGGTGCTGACAATATAATCCAAGATATATGGGCCCAAACTCAATCTGATTTCTAGTCACAGATTTTTCTTTAATGGGAATTTAAGAGAGGATCAGCCCACCACTGATACCCATTCCCCACCCCATACCCTAGACTTTCTGAGAATTATGTGGGATAAGTATGAGCATCTCTCAAACATCAAGCACTTACTTCCTCTTCATAGGCATCATCCAGCTAAAAATACACCCAATCCACATTACTAAGCAACACTCAGAGTCCTAGGCTGAAGATAAGCATATACTTATCTACCATCTGGGTGACTGAAAGGGCTCCCTAAAGTGATATCCCACCCAAGAGGGAAGGGGACTGCAACATTACTAATAAATTCCTTTTGTTATTTTCAAATGCAGGACCTGCAATACTTAGAGTAGCACTATTTTGGCTTCAAAAATTCCGAGATCCTTTTCCCCAAGAGAACACACATCATCATGGAGCCAGGACATCATAATTAGTTCAGGATGTTAGACAGCCATGGCAGGAAAGTGACTTCATCTTTCAAAGTCATCTAGCTTGTTCCCCAGGTAGGAATCGACTACTTGGGTATTCTGGAACAATTTTTCAGGATGGAGAGTAAGCACTTATTTTCCAGCTTGGCGTGATGTCATTTAGATGGAATCAAAACCTTGATTCTTTCAAGTTTGTCCTTTCTACAGACATTTAAGGGCTGCTTACTCTGTGATGAGGATTTGAGTAGCAGTAGCACTGAGACTCCCTGGTGGTACCATGTGACTCTGTGGCATAAAGAGAATGGTCAGAAGTGGAGAATCTATATATCGTACATATGCTTAAAATCTAATAAGGTATTGAATGTTTACTGAACCATGGACAACAATTTATAGTCACATCCTTCAGCAGGGGACTCTTTTCCAAGAGACTGCTGACATTTCATGACTTTGCCAAGCTGGGCTTCCCTCGTGGCTCAAACAGTAAAGAATTTACCTGCAGTTCAGCAGACCCAGGTTCAATCCCTGAATCGGGAATTTCCCCTGGAGGAAGGCACAGCAGTCCACTCTAGTATTCTTGCATGGAGAATTCCATGAATAGTGGGCTACAGTCCATGGAGTCACAAAGAGTCAGACACAACTGAGTGACTAATGCTTTCTTTTCCTAATGCTGTGCCAAACAAGTCATCGAAACATTGCCTTTTTTCTTTGTCTTCCCAGAGTAACTTTCTACCCAATTGCCCCTTATTATACAGAAGAAGGCAATGGCAACCCACTCCAGTACTCTTGTCTGGAAAATCCCATGGACAGAGGAGCCTGGTAGGCTGCAGTCCGTGGGGTCACACAGAGTTGGACACTACTGAAGCGACTTAGCAGCAGCAGCAGCATACACAGATGGGAGATCATTTCCTAACACTCATGTATTGAGTCTCTCACCAGAGTGTTCTATCAGGTTACTAAACTCCAGGCATCTGTTAAGGGAAGGATGTCAAGTTTCAAGAGAGACTTTGGTCTCTGAAACTTTGGGTTGACACAACTTGCTTGTCCTAGGAGTACAGTGTGTGGAGCAAGGCAGACATAGAGCTAAAGGGAAAACCAAATAAAACTGCCAGCTGGGTTATCCCCAGGTTGGGTACCTGAAAATTATTGACTTTAAAAAAATGCACGATATGAGAGTTGCGAGTTAAGTTTTATTTGGGACAAAATGAGGACTATAGCGTGGGAGACAGCCTCTCAGATAGCTCTGAGAAATTGCTCCAAAGTGGGGGAAGGGAGAGTAAGGTCAGTATATATGTGATTTTGGTGAAGGGGAAGTACATGCAATCAAGCACATTTTTAAATTATTATTTATTTATTTTTTTATTTTTTTTTTGCAGAAGGTTTCTGCTAGTCAAGAGACAGGCATCACCATGAAGGAATTTAGTCCTTTTCTCAATATGAGGAGATACAGGCTCATAAAATCAGCTCCAGAAAATATCTATCTGAAGGCCTGTTCTGCCAGTTTTCCCCGTATACAGAGGGCCTCATTTTTGCTCTCCTCCCTGAACTCTCTTCGGGGGATCTTGATGGTCAGCTGCTACAGTGGCTCACGATAGAGGTTAATGACAAGTGCCAATTTGTAGTTGGCAGCTTACGGAAAGAGGAAGAAACAATCAGAAACCCAAAACACACTGAATTCTCAAAGTAGAGGGAGGGAGGGATCTAGAAGACCCAGAGTATTTTATAGGATTTCTGCTCCTGTAGCAGGAACATGTGAATAATGTAGTACCAAGTGAGCCCAACTGATCTGAAGTCTGATCTTCATTGTTCAACCAAAAAGGTTTTTTTTTTTTAGACAGTAATAAATTTATTCTATATAACAAGTGAGCCAGTGTCAACTAGCAACTTTAGGGATTTATATAATGTGGAAAAAATATGTGTTTCCTGCTATGTATTTTATAATAATTTTCAAAATATCATTACTCACAGTTAGATTTATGTAGCATAGACTATATTCATATATTTACTCATTCATTTTTTGAACCCATAAACCCTCATAAGCATGTGTTAGTCTGTAACATGTCTGTGTATATTCACATATATTTGTATATAATGTGTCTGAGTCACTTCAGTTATGTCCAGCTCTTTGTGACCCTATGGACTGTAGCCCACCAGGCTCCTGTGTCCATAAGATTCTCCAGGCAAGAATATTAGATTGGGTTTGCCATACCCTCCTTCAGGGGATCTTCCCAACCCAGGGATCGAACCCATGTCTCTTACAACTCTTACACTGACAGGCAGGTTCTTTACCATTAATGCCAAAATATACATGTGTATAAATTATTATTAAACATGGAAAAATACATGGTTTATGACAGTGTTGAGGAAATAGCACAGAAAGAAGGAGAAGGCAGGATAAAGAATAGAGATATGGATACAGATAAAGAATTCTTTAATTCCAAGGAAAGTTTATTTAGGAGAATATAAGTTTATTTAGGAGAATATCGGGAAAGTGATGGACTTTGAAATACAGGTAGAGTTTTATGGTCAGACATGGAAGCAAAGTCTCTTCTACACAATGACTGAAGGACTGGAAATCTGAGAAAATGTTTCGTGCAGGGAATCATAGGTGCCTGCCTGTCTGCACCTAGGAGAGGAGGTTGGAAAGGTGGGTTGAGGTCAGACCATTCAGTGCTTAGAAGCCTTGATTGATTCTTCAGATAGTAAAGAGCCATTGAAAGTTTCCGAGTCATTTAAAGGCATGATTATGTAAGGACATGACTGGCAAGCATACAAGGGTGTTTTAGAAGCCAAGGGGAACTATTATGAGCTAGTACTCTACAAGGAAGTCTGTGCACAATATCACAGTGAGGGGCCTCCTGCAGGGTCCAGATGAAAACATGACAGGGACCCAAAGTAGGTCAGTGCTGGTGGAAACATAAAGAGGAAGGCAGCTCAGGTTTAGGATTTAATTTATAGATTCTTTTGGGGGGAGGTTTGGG
>NW_011494459.1:737994-756843 GCF_000754665.1 Bison bison bison | reverse complement strand
CAAATATAAGGCTTGAGAAAGAAGTAGAAAAATGACTCCACAATTGATTAGTAGTCTGTGCTTAAAGCTGTGTTAATTCAGTTACTGAAGCAGCTGCAAAGGAAGAGAACCACTTTTTGAATTTGAGAAAACAGGTTATGGTTTGAACAGATTTGAGGTGACACAAGCAGTTAAACAAAGCTACTAATTGTGGAGGGCTTGCTATGTTCCCAGAACTTTGTAAGTCCTTGACATGCCTCATACTGTTAATGACATAATGTTTATCATTTTGTTATCATTGGTGATATTTTATTATCACTTCTGTATCAGAGATAAAGGAGAAGAATCTTAATTAACTGTCCCTGTTCGTCATATGCATGCTCAATCATGTCTGTCTCTTTGCAACCCCGTGGAATGTAGCCTGCCAAGCTCCTATCTAGCCATAGCCCTGAATTTGGAGCCTGGGAGAAGTCAAGGCTGGCAGTGGAAGTTAGTCAATCATCCACAGCCTTTATTGAGTCCCTGCCAGTGGCCAGGTGCAGTGGTCTGAACTGTGGGCACCCAGACACCATTGGCAACTCCCTAGAAGAAGCAGGAGTTGAGTAACAAGGAGTTGTGAGCAAGCAGAAAATAATAAGCTGAAACAGAGGACCTTGGTTTGCATCCATGATGCCACCACTCAAGAAGAGGAAAAGCAAGTCGTCAGAGAAAGAGAAGAAAACCCAACCCAACAGCACAGGAACCAGGGTGGGCGCCCATGTCGGTACTCTGGGAAATTCCTCAACTGAAAAAGCCTGAGGAGTTTAATTTGGGGGTCATGAATTCCCTTCATGGAAACAAGCCTATATGATTTTTTGAAGGATTACAGAGTGTAAATGTGGAGCTGTAAGTGGACAAATATACTTAGAATTTGGGGCATGAATGAAAAACAGATATGAGAGGATGACCTAAGGGAGAAGCCAAAATGAGAACAGGTTTTGTTTTAGGTCTCTGCCTCAGAACGGTAGCTCAGTTAGTAAAGAATCTGCCTGCAATGGAGGATACCCGGGTTAGATCCCTGTATCGGAAAGATGCCCTGAAGAAGGGAATGGCAACCCACCCCAGTATTCTTGCCTAGGAAATCCCATGGACAGACGAGCTTGATGGGCTACAGTCCATAGGGTTGCAAAGAGTCAGATAAGACTGAGCAACTAACACTTTCAGAATTTAGGGAGTTTTCCTTTTTGTCTTCTGACTCTACAACCTGAGCAAAGGAGAAAGTAGAGCAGGATGGAGGCTCTCGGTGCTGTCTGATTCAAACAGAAAAGCACAAATATGGTACATGCATACAGTAGGCTTTTTATTTTAACATCAACTGTGTAAGTGTGGATTTCTTTGCTAACTGTTGCTGAGGAGCTGGGTCTTTTCTTTGCATGAGGGCTTCTGATTACATTGCCTCACTGACCATTCTGTAAGATTCATACCCCTAATACAGCCCTTCCCCTGCCAGTTCTGGTATTTAAAGAGAAGCAGACTTAGCATTGCTTGTGGAGCAGTTTGAATCCAGAGGCCTTCTTGACTGAGTTTTAAATTTCATCTTATAGTTCTTTCCATCTTTTGCCACATAAGTGATACAGTGATTTTTTTTTATAATACCTTTCCAGAGCATTCAAGCTAGTTTTCTTAGAAACATCAACTCTGTTTTATGGAAATGATTCACCAGTGTATACTCTGACTCAAACCCACTTAGCCTCCAGACAGGAATGAGGAGGAGAAAGAGGTTGTGGAGGAGAAGGTAGGGGGAAAAGGGGAGGCTGGAAACATGGACCATTCCCCCCTAGGATTTTACACAAAGAGTGAAGGGGACCCACAGAGAGCATGGGGGTTTTGAGGGGAGAATGGAACGCTCTGTTTGCATTCTCTGCAGTTACCTTATTCGCATGTAAAAGTTGCAAATAGCAACCAAGAATTCACCTTCCAGAAAATGTTGATTATAAATGTCATGTTTCTGTTGCCGACTCATTCACATCCTTGGTGCTTTGATAATGATCTTTTAGGATGAGATAATAGAAAAGTCATTTAAATGGAAATACTGATGTGATATCATTCGGGCAGGTTTTTCTCTGTAAGTGATTTCCATGTTGTGCTATTCTCTGAATGGCCCCCACAAAATAGAATCCTGCAAAGTAGGTATAAGGAGAACTTATGTCGGTTTAGGTTTCTGTCCACCTCCTGTTCATTAGAGCATTCTGATTGTTCCATAATTGTCACAAGGTATCAACAAGGCATTGTGGAGGTAAAAGTGCGTTTAAGTCAGTTTCAGTTCAGTTCAGTTCAGTCACTCAGTCGTGTCCGACTCTTTGCGACCCCATGAACTGCAGCACGCCAGGCCTCCCTGTCCATCACCAACTCCCGGAGTTTACCCAAACTCATGTCCGTAGAGTCTGTGATGCCATCCAACCATCTCATCCTCTTTTGTCCCCTTCTCCTCCTGCTCTCAATCTTTCCCAGCATCAGGGTCTTTTCAAATGAGTTAGCTCTTCGCATCAGGTGGCCAAAGTATTGGAGTTTCAGCTTTAGCATCAGTCCTTTCAATGAACACCCAGGACTGATCTCCTTTAGATTGGACTGGTTGGATCCTCCGTGCAGTCCAAGGGACCCTCAAGAGTCTTCTCCAACGCCACAGCTCAAAAGCATCAACTCTTCTGCGCTCAGCCTTCTTTATAAGTCAGTTTAAAGAAAGAAAAATAATCTTGAATCTAATTACAAAATACATTGAGATCTTTAATTCTCTCTGACTTGCCTAGAGTTTGGGTGAAAGTTTTTTGTGTTTTCACCCTCATAACTGAAGCTGTCTTTGTGTGAGGTTAATAAACCTGTGGGGATCTGCTGCTTTTGAATGCAAACAATGTCATAAGGTACTTCCTTATGCCATTTGAATTTCTAACAAAGATGCATTTATTGTTGCTTATTTTTGAAATCATGTTATCTCATGGTTGAGAGCTTATGAAATTCATCCAAAAGAAAAGCTGGAAAGCAAAATTTAATGATATGAAAACCTTAAAGAAGTCACCTGTGACATTTGGGAGTCACCTCGGCAACTGATGTTTCAAATGAAGGCAAATATTCCTAAATCGGGCTTCCCTAGTGGCTCACTGGTAAAGAAAATTCTTGTCATTGCAGGAGAGGTGGGTTTGATCCCTGGGTCGGGTAAATAATCTGGAGAAGGAAATGGCAACCAACTAGTATTCTAGCCTGGGAAATCCCATGGACAAAGGGGACTGTCGGGCTACAGTCCATGGGGTTGTAAACAGTTGGACATGACTTAGCAACTAACCGACAACAACAGTATTACCAAATTAAACGGAATAGCCTAAAAGAGCTCATAGGGACAGGTTGTTTTATCCCAGTAGTGTGTGCATAGAAATTAAGACTTGCAACTCTCACGATGCATGAAAACATACCCATACCTGTTCAGACATTTGATAGCTTGGGAATGATGGCAAGCTGAGTTTTCTCTTAGAACTCATGTCATAAAGAGAGACATGACTGAGCAACTAACACTTATAGTATTAGTACTGCTATATATAAAATAGATAACCAACAAGCACAGGAAACTATACTCAGTATCTTTCAATACCTATAAGGGGAAAGAATCTGAAAGAGAATATATATATATACGTATATTTAAAACTGAATAATATATATGTATTAAAAGTGAATATATATATTTGAATAAATTAAAAATGAATATATATATTTATTTAAAACTGAATCATTTTGCTGACACCTGAAACTAGCAACAATATTGCAAATCAACTGTAATTCAATTAAAAAAGTGAAAAGAAATCTAAAGTCTTATATACACATATAAGTTTTTATATAGCCCACATTTTTTATTTATAAATAATCCACAGTTTTGCTTGGTCTCCACCACTTCCTACAATAGCTAAGTATTATAACTAGCCTGCCACTGTGTAGATCACACAACCAGAACAGCTGACATCAAATTGCTTGACTAATCTTTCATCTGTCAACTCAGGGCAACCTTCAGCTAGAGCTGGTTGTATAGTATGAATTGTGTACAATTTGCTTCCCCCCACAAGATTCCTTGACTTCAGTCTCTTTGAAGAAAGGTATTAGTTTGTTCAGCATCACAGCACCAGAAAAGCTCATTGCATTGTTGTTGCTCAGTCACTAAGTCATGTGCAACTCTTTATGACCCCATGGAGTGCAGCATGCCGGGCTTCCCTGTCCTTCACTATCTCCCAGAGTTTGCTCAAACTCATGTCCATTGAGTTGGTGATACCATCCAACCTCTGAGACTGGTGATACCAATCTCATCCTCTGTTGTCCCCTTCTCCTCCTGCCCTCAATCTTTCCCAGCATCAGGGTCTTTCCCAGTGACTCAGTTCTTTGCATCATGTGGCTAGGGTATTGGAGCTTCAGCTTCAGTATCAGTACTTTCAATGGATATTTAGGTTGACTTCCTTTAGGATTGACTGGTTTGATCTCCTTGCTGTGCAACAGTAGGTGCATAATAAGTAACTGTTGAAACTATGAGTATAACATTTACTTCCAAATTGTGTTATAAGCCCATTTCAGTGTCTAGAAGCAGGGCTTCAGTGCTTTCTCTTTTTGGCGAGCTTGGATGATCCTTGGGCAGGTGAGAGGCCAGGAGTGGGAGCTCTTGCCAGGAGCATAGATTCTACAGTGCCATTGCCCTGGAGCAGTAGGGGTCTTGTCTGTAAAGCGTCAGTCTTGGAGGCTTCTGCCTTCTTGGAGCACAGAAAGCTCTGGGGCTTCTTTTAGATTCCCAGGAATGGATGGGTTCAAGAGGGCTGCAAAGAAGTGAGTCTGTGTTACATTTTATGCTCTTCTGTTATGTTGGCTAAGCTTATAAGCACGGTATTTTAACAAGTTGTCTAACAAAAGATTAAATCATCAGATAATGAATGAGTGATCAGATAACCCAGCTCCTTCAGTGACTCCACTATAGTCCTCTGTGCTTTTAAGGAGTTTCAAAATATGCTTGAGAAGCACAGAAATTTCAACAACAAGAAAGCTCAATGAAAGAGATATCCAAAGGCAGTTGTTGATTAATTTCACAATATGAGGTGCTGACAGCTGACATTGCTTATGTTCTGCCAGATGCCGACCTCACTTCAGGGTTCATTAGGTTTTGTCTATAGAAGTGATAATAATAATCTTTAGTTTCTCTGAGTTGCAGATTTGAAGTCTACCTGAGAGAGTTCAGAAAAAATCAGTTTCATTTTTGTTCTTCAGATAAGGTTATAATCAACCTTGAGATGCATTTAACATTGCATACGTCACAACCTGGTGTTCAATATCTATGTTAGACTATGTAGCTCTTAGAGGGGTAAGCTGGTTGATATATAGGATGACAGAATCGTGATGAGTACATGAAGGATTCCTTTTTCCTGTGACTATACAGTATGAACTAACTAAGATATTATTATTTTGCCCTTCTAAAGTGTATTGAGTGTTTACCCTTTTAACGGGTTTTTTGTTTGTTTGTTTGTTTGTTTGTTTTTAAACTGTTTGGTGTATTTATCAGTTTTCAGTATCAGATAAGCACACAGTTCTGGAGAAGTTGACATTGTACATGACCACGAGTGGGAAGGGGTGGGTATCCTTATGCCATTGTCAGTGGAGAGACTATCTTGGTTTACATTGTGATGAGTTGTTTCCCTCAATCCGAAAACTGATTACTTAATAACTGGTATACACTTACTGGGAGTGATCAATGAGATTTCTTTAAGTTCAACTTCAGCTAATATGTAAGACCTGACCATTGGCTGGGGACAGTGCTCTGCACTTCCAAGCTTCTTGTCCCAGTAACACTTTCACACAATGTGGAATGCATTTTCTTACAGCCCACCTGTTCTTCAAACAGATCTCGTGCAAGAAAATGTAAGTTGCTTTTTCAGGAAAGGCTTGTTCCTTAAAGAGTAATGAATCAGTGAAATAGTGAAAACATGTACCTTATAAAAGAGAGGAAGAATGTTCAGATTGAAAGATAAAAATATGTCTTCCATTGATCCTACTCTCCAAGAGTGAAGAGATTCTCATAGACTCTTGCTACCTTTGAGATTAAACAGAATAAAGCAAAAAATAAACATGACTTGTCTCTAATTCTCAGATCTTAGGGCCTCATGGGATAGAGGAAGAAATTCAGTGAGAGTACAAAGAAATTATTGACCAAATCCAGAATGTGGGAGAGTCTTCAAGAAAAAAAATAATAAAGTGTTTTTAAAAAACCAATTCATAAAAAGAGAATTCAGGAAAAGAATATTATTAATGAATAGAAGAGACTTAACAAGTAAATTCAATATGCAAATTTTTGAATCCTGATTTGAACAAGCCAGCTGTTAAGAAAAATCTTCAAGATGAGAAAATTTAATATGAATTTGGAATTATATGACAGGAGGAGAGATTTCTATTAATTGGCCTGGAAATTTCTACTAATTGGGATAATGGTATATGCTTATCATCTAGAAATGCACATTGCAGATTTCATGGATGGAAGAGTAGGATGTCATAGGTGTGTTTTAAAATACTAAAGCCAAAAAAGTGAAGGAGGGGGAATAGATGAAACAGAGTAGCCAGAGGTTGACAGTCATTGAAAGCTGAGTAAGAGATACACCCCAGCATAGTAAATTTCCCTCTAAATACTTCTGAATGTTTGAAATAAACCAGAAGCAAATTGACAAACAGTAATCCTGTAGTGGTCTGGCCTCTCTCCAGGCTTTTAACCGCCACTGAGCCTACAGGGCAATGGAGAATGAGGTGGACAGAACAGGAAAAATTATTCTCAGCTAGAATGTGGACAAGATCAGAGCTCTTATTCTGGAGACCATTAACTCATAAGGTGTCCATGGATGGAGGTTTTAGAATGGTCTGAACTCCCTGTAAGTATACACCAAATGTTGATTTGAATTTTTTTTTCTGGAGAGGCATCTAGGCTTCACTAGATCCTGAGAGGTATCATAACTCACAAAATTTGAGATACACTAGTTTGCAGCAGTTCCAAAGCCTGTTTCAACTCTAAAATTCTGTAAATGCATATATGAAGAGCAAGAAATTTAGCTGTCCTATTTTAAGAACTCTCTGCACAGTGTAACTGGCTCTTGATTTCAAAAACTCCGCATCTTAATGTATTTAAATTCTTAGGAGAGTAGAATGTTTAAGAGCCGTCAGATACATTGAAAAAAAAAAAGTCACATCTAGATCTTAAGACTGGTTCAGCAAGTAATACAATGTCCAAGTATATCAATGTAATTTTTTTCTCTTTTAGGGCACCTTTCATTGTCATCCTGGAGTCTATGCAGTAAAATCTCATTGTTAAAAGATTTGCTTCAACAAAAACCCTTAAGAAGTGGGAAGCATTATAGCAACATAAAAATCCCCCAGTTATACACAAGGGAGCGATGCGATAGCTCTAAGTGCCAGCATCTTATTGGCTATAAAGACGTGCTGGAAGAGATGGAGATTTCTCTAAACTGGCAACTGAGATTGTGTGTGTGCAGCTGCTCTAAACAGTTCTCTTTTGCCACTGAATTTTACTGATCTCCTTCCCGTTGAGTACAATAATCTGGCAGAAAATCTGAAATATTCTGTACAATGGGTTTACAATAAAGCCAGAGCAGTGCAGTCAGGGGTAGCAGCCCAGTTTAATTCAGTTACAAAGTCAGGGTCTAACTAGACATCATTTAGTGTTAGCCTCAAGGATAGTGCTTCACATGCTGTCTAGGCCCCTAGATGTTATTTCTCTGTTGCTTCTTCTGTGGTCCAGAGTGGAGCAAATGAGTGTGTGTCTGTGTGCATGTGTATGTGTGTGTCTATGTGTGTTTGTAAGCACATGTGTGCTTGTGTGTTCACGGTGGGGGTGGATAATGAGGGCATTTTTCACATTAAAACTTTGTGTTAGCTATTGCTGCAACAAACCTGTGTCATGAAC
Organism: Bison bison bison; assembly: GCF_000754665.1. Taxonomy (NCBI): domain Eukaryota; kingdom Metazoa; phylum Chordata; class Mammalia; order Artiodactyla; family Bovidae; genus Bison; species Bison bison. Next base: position 748,904 of record NW_011494459.1, on the reverse strand, counting down.
TCAGTAGATTATAATACCAGGCATTATGTGCACATCACAGTTATGCACATCTCTTTTCTCAAGTCCTTGGCTGAGTGGCCTTATTAATGCAGTTTGCTGACTGTGTTTGCCTACTGGCTGCAGGCAGGCTCTGATCAGCTTGCTCTGTGGGCCTGGGATGAAGGGTTGTGTCCAGGCGGGTCACCACACCCTCTGATACTCACCTCCCCTCCTCTTTCATCAGGTCACCTGGCCAAGTTCCAAGTTAGTAGGGCATGGAAGTCTTCTCCACCTCAGTGGGATGGGAAGGAATTCCAATTTCCTGGAAGACAATCTAACATCATAAAAACATTTTCTTACAATATTACATAAGTATGTCATTAATTTTTTTGCTCAATGTATGGGTAGTTTCTGACATTAAAATACTGGGTTTTATGGGTGATTCACACATACAAACCAATATCTAAAATAAACAGCTCCCTGCTCTAGTAGGAGTCACCTATCTTTTATTTTCTAATATAGAATTCTTCCATCCTTTGGAGACACTCCTTAATCTCACCCCTAAGTATGCAATTTTCACGTACTTTTGCCTTGTCACTCCTCCCCCACTCTCTACCTTCAGCAAGTCTTTCAGTTTTCCTAAATCGTGCCAAGCTCTTTTGTGCCTCAGGGCCTTTGCATACGCCATCCTCTCTTCTCTACCCATAATTCTTTGCCTCCTAGACATCTGCTTATCAGTCCTGTCTCAGCTTAAATGTCACTCCCAAAGTGGTCCTCAGTGACCATTGAATCTGATATCACCCTCCTTAAGCTTGGCGCGCCCTTTCTTCATGTCCCATCATAATTTCTATTTACATAGATTTTTCTGTGCTCTCACCTTTTGTGTTAGATGAAAAGTGTCATTGATGCAAAAGTAGCATCTTTTTTCTCCTTTCTTCAGAAGCACCTAGCCTGGTACTGAAAAAGATGGTATTCTAATGAATGAGCAAAAGCAATTTGAACCTGGAGGAGAAGGGATTTCCTCTTCACAAATGTGTTGACTTTAGTAAACTTGGTGACACATAGACAGACTAGCCCCAGCTTTCGTGGTTAGAGAAGCCTCCATCCGTCCCCAGTGACTTGATTCTTCTGTGCCCCTGTTCACCTCCTTCTGTCCTTCCGTGCTCTGACTGTGTGTTGGGAGTAGTAAGGCAGTGGGTGCAAAGGTTTGGGCTCAAAGCTGGAGGTGGTCAGGCTCAGACATCCAGGGCAGGCTGCTCTCTTCCTTCCTTCCTGAGTGTGGAGCCCACCCCACTCTCAGCCACTTACAAACTTATTAGAGCCCTTGTCACACTGCACTTTCTGCTCATCTAGTCCAAATAGTGTGCTTAGACACTGAGTCCAGTAATACTTGGATTTATGGCAACAGGTGTTTTGCCTATGAGTTTTATGGTAACCATTCTTACATTTAAGCCTTTAATCCATTTTGAATTTATTTTTGTTGGTGGTGTTAGAAGGAGAAGGCAGTGGCACCCCACTCCAGTACTCTTGCCTGGAAAATCCCATGGATGGAGGAGCCTGGTAGGCTGCAGTCCATGGGGTCGCGAAGAGTCAGACACGACTGAGCGACTTCCCTTTCACTTTTCACTTTCATGCATTGGAGAAGGAAATGGAAACCCACTCCAGTATTCTTGCCTGGAGAATCCCAGGGACGGGGGGAGCCTGGTGGGCTGCCGTCTATGGGGTCGCACAGAGTCGGACACGACTGAAGCGACTTAGCAACAGCAGCAGCAGCAGTGGTGTTAGAGCATATTATAATTTCACTACTTTACATATAGTTGGTCAGTTTTCCCAGTACTATTTATTCAAGAGACTGTCAGTCTTAAAAAGAATGATACAAATGAACTTATTTAGAAAACAGAAATAGACTCACAGACATAGAAAACAAATGTATGGTTCCCAAAGGGGAAGGGATAGGGGAATTAGGAGTTTGAGATTAACAGATACACAGTACCATACATAAGGTAGATAAACAGCAAGGACCCACTATATGGCACAGAAAACTGTATCTTGTAAGAACCTTTCATTGAAAAGCATCTGAACAAGAATATACATACCTAACTGAATCACTTTGCGGTACACCTGAAACTAACACGTGTTGTAAATCAACTATAAGTCAATTGAAAGCTGTTTGGTTTGAAAAAAGAAAAGTAATACTATGAATGGGACAGGGAACTAATGATCATGTATAACACTGTGAGAAAGTGAATTTGGAATTCTGACACCTGGCTAAGTAAAGGGCTTTTGGAATATGGTACTTAAACAAAGACTTCTCTCTGGACTGAGTTTCCTCTGCTTGCACTAATGGAGGCATCTGTGTCTCCCCAGATTATACAGACCTCTCCCCAGTTTATCATGGACATACATAGTGTTTCATCCAAGTACCTAATATCGGTGGTGGAGGACTTTGAAAACCCCGACTGCATTTTCTGATGGAATGCAAAATGCCAGCAGTTGGGTCCACTGGAACAAATCTATTTTATGCGTTTTGGGCTTAAAGAGCAGCTTTGATGGTATTAGCCCCATGAAGAAATCAGAGAATAAAACACTTGTGACCTGAATCACTGCTGGGGTAAAAACCACATATACTCTCATTGTGACAGTTCTGACCGTGAACAGTTTGGAAACCAGGGTTGCATGGTACCTGGCTGATAAAGAAATGAGACAGCTGAACCTGGCCTGACTGTTTGAAACCTACTCTTTCCTCCTGGTCCTGAGGTTAACACACAAGCTTTCTTGGTCCCCACTATTTTTCATGTCTCGTAGCAACAACATCAGATAACTAAACCTCAAAAATTAGCCTTGGCAGAATAGTCATGGAGCTATTTTATCCAGGTAAGGAGAGACACACAAGGAGGCATTTGGGGATTATTTAATGTGAGGCTCTAAGTTTAGAATTATTGTGATGAAGGATGCTGAGTGAGTGAATTAATAAGGAAGGGCCATGAGGCAGGGTATAGGGTGAGGAGAGAAGAGAAATGGTAAGGAAGTTGTGGGAGATGATTCAAGGTGCCATTGGCTTCGTGTTTTCTCTTGATGAGAATCATCTTTGAAGTCCTTGGGTTGAGGGGCCATGGAAGAGGTATGTGTGTGCGGCAAGAGGCAGAGGAGAAGCTGGGGATTGGGCTCCTTGCGTTTCTGCCCTTTTAATGCCCCTGGAAGGGAGGTTGGAATTAGAAGTTGGGTGAGTTTCTGTTGCAAAAATCATTTAAGGGCTGAGCTTCATGACTTGGTCTGCAAGGGTTAGGAGAGGCAGCAGTAAGAACTCAGAGGTCCAGAAGCCAAGGATGGAATTCCTGCCGTGACTCCTGGAATATGCAGTGTCCAGTGAGGGCCTGGGGTGTCCACCCACCACTTGGCAGTGAATGGGTCTGAAGCACTGTGTTGCAGACCTCAAGGGGGAATAATGGTCTCAGCCAAATCTCAGCTGTACGCTGAAGGGCAGTTCAAGGGCAATGCTAATATTAAAAAAAAAAGGGATTAAATCTCAATTTCCTTATGTCCTTTGGTATTACCCCATGGCTTACATGGCTGGACACTGTTCCATTAGGCTGCAGGTGCGTTTTGGAAACCCTGCGAGTCTTTGGCATGTGAAGTCATTGATTTGAATTAGATATTTTATTTTATTTTTTATTTTTTTTATTTTTTATTTTATTTCTTTTTAGATAATTATTTTAAAGGAATCCAATAAATAGTGTGAATATCAGTAGTGCTACTGAATATTCCTTAAGATAACTAACTGTTCAGTTAAGTGAATGAATTGACATTTAGCACACTGTGATTATTATTTCAATTTATTAAAATATTTTGATAAATGAGTAAAACCTTTTGACTCAAAAAAGACTTCTGATTTCAAGTCATTAAGTGAAGTCATTAAAAAATCATGGAACCTATTCTTATTCTAATTATTGATTAGACTACAGTAGGTAAATTATTTCTTTAGAAGTATTAGTTGCTTCAACGTTTAAAGCAAATTAACTTCTTAGGAACAAAAGAAATTGTAAAGAACTCAGAGGAAAAAAGAAATGTGGCCCCTACTCTACTTAGACAGTGGGATTAGTAAAAGGATATTCACAAATATGAGAAATAATCAATGATGAAATGAGACTTGAAGTCTAAATGGAATGCTGAGTACAGAAAATGTATGTGATCTTTCCTAGTCTTTTGTTCAGTAGAAAAAAATTACTTTTTGTTGCCCCAATTGGTATGATAAGCATAGTACTAATATGTCTGACCTCAATAAAACTCAGAACATTTCTCCATTTCTCGAACGGATCTTTTCTACTGCTGTATTAACATTTGGAAAAATTACTTCGTATCAATGAGTCTTTCTGAAACCTATCAACAAGAGTGGGAGCCATCTAAGTAAGAAATCCCAACATAACAAAATTGCTTATGATGCTGAAATATTCCGGCATTTCATTCCCTGCTTCTCCTGCCTTTGCAGGCTTTCAGGAGACAGTATATGCTTCGTGGGAGAGCAACCAAAAGGTGGCAGCATCTCTTTGAAAATTATTTCCATTTATTTCACAGCCATATTTCTTTTCAAAAGGCTACTCCCACAGAGTTGAGCCATGTTGTAATATGCATTATAGAGCAGAAAGCTCCCTTCCTTTGCAAATGAAATGAATAAGTGACAGCTGTTGATACAATGGAGCTTCAAAAAATGTTTACTTCAAATGAAGACTTATCCTTCTTTTTAGCCAACTGATCCATCATGTCTGATGACATAGCAACAAACCCACATCTTCTTGAAAATCAGAAAATATTCGTGGAGTTACCTAACATTAACAATGACTATTAGTTATCAACTGGAAGATTGAGAATCTTGTCAGGATATTATGAAAACTAATATATTCCTAAAAACCACAAATTGATCATTGATTCCTGAAGGGTGGCCATTGAATAAACAATTCTTTAAATATTTTTCTTTAAGCACAAATCCTATCAGTATTTTTTATAAAAAGTTTTAAACCACTGTGATATTTGGCACTTGTTTAATGCTATGTATTTTAAAATTGATTTTAAGAAATAATTCATCCATCTGTAAATCTAAATTCTCAACCACAAATTTATCTAAAGATAAATCCTAGGTTAATACTTATCAGATTGTTAACACTTTTTTTATAATGAAGACTTATAGAGGATATTAGCAAAGCCAAATTCAGATTTTTTTCTTAAGATAGTAGTTGCTCTTCTGAAGTAAGGCAATATGGTAAACCTCATTGATTCAGATAAAGTCTGAAGATTAGTATTGTGTTAAATGAAATTTCATTACTGTTGAGTACTTGTAGTTAAACTAAAGTAAGCTAAGTAAGGCAACTGCTCATGTCAGGGTCTTAAATATATATACATATATGTGTGTGTGTGTATATATATATATATGATATGCACACACATTTTAGATAGATAACAATGATTTCTAGACCATTAGATTGTCAGCTCCATTAAAGCAGTGATATTGTACTTTTCTGATTTTGCACAGATGTGTAGAGCATGGAAATGCCATATTATATAAGATCACAGTAAACATTAAAATCAATGTATCTTTTTAAGGAGTTAAATGATAAGAAAGTGACCTTAAAGATCAGAGATTTTCTGATATGTTTTAATCTTGAATTTCTAGTGAAATCTTCCTCAGAAGCCCAGTCTGTAACTCAGCCCAGAGAGATGGACTTTCAAGTTGCTTGATGGCTGTGAACCCAAGGATCTCACATCCTCCCTCTGTACCCCAGACACCCCAAGACTTGAGCCTCCAGACTCTGCAGACCTTGGGTTGAATGACTGATGTTGTCCAACACCTTAACCAAATCCCTTTGTCTTCCAAATGGCAAGCCAGGATTTAATCACCTAACAAGCAAGTGGTTCAAAACTATTGAGGTCTGTAACTCAAACCCAATCATTGTAAGAATAACTGTATAAATCAAAACCTATATTTCTTTTTATATTACTGTAGTTTATATTGGTCTTTTTTTTTTCATTAAAAAAAGCCAGCAGAAAACAGACAAACTCTAGATATAAATATAGATGTAGCTATATAGGGCTTCCCAGGTGGCTCCAGGGTGGTAAAGAACCCTCCTGCCAATGCAGGAAACATAAGAGATGCTGGTTAGATCCCTGGGTCAGGAAGATCCCTTGGAGGAGGGCATGGCAACCCACTCCAGTATTCTTGCCTGGAGAATCCTATGGATAGAAGAGCCTGATGGGCTACAGTCCGTAGGATCACAAAGACTTGGACACGACTGAAGTGACTTAGCAGGCATGCACGCATAGCTATATAGACATAGATACAGGTATCAGAAAAGTCAATTCACAGAAAGCACATATATAGGCATGCTATATAATATATATATATGGGCTTCCCTGGTAGCTCAGACAGTAAAGAATCTGCCTGCCAATTCAGGAGACCCCAGTTCAATCCCTGGGTTAGGAAGATCCCCTGGAGAAGGGAATGGCAACCCACTCCAGTATTCTTGCCTAGAGAATTGCATTGACAGACTCACTCATATATGTATATACATTTTCTGATATTACACATACCTATAAATGTGTGAATAAAACTTGCCTAGCACTGAAACATCAAGAAATGAAGAATGGACAGCATTCTGTAGTGGAAAGAACACTAGTCTAGAATCTAGTTTGCCACATGGGGTCATACCAGATTCATCTTTAAACCTGTTCAAGCCTTGAAGAACTTTTCTCTTTTAAAAAGGAAAGTAAAAATACCTACTCAACTGCCCTGATTGTAGAGATTGCAAGTGTGTCTGGCTAATGTTGTAAAACGTTATGGATGTGTGCAAGAGAGATGTGTTGCGAGACTTGAGGTAGCTCTCCAAGTGCTATACCCAGCTTCCATTTCACACACGAAGATCCCCAACAGCTTATTTCAGGATTCCTCACATTGCAAAGGTTGTGATCATTTTTGACAGCTGTCCTTGTTCTTTTTGAAAATATTTTTGCTAAGCAAGCTTTCATGCATGAAATAGCAGTATTTTGGTGGCAGCAAAGTGTCTACAGAGAGCCAAATGTTCGATGGTAATTAGAAAGAATGCATCACAAGTAGTTGCTGAGTTGCTAGCTTCTTTCCTAAATATGTTACTTAAAGCACTGACTGGATATCTGCTTGGCAATCAGACTTGTCACAGTAGCATCTTTGCATTTTGGCATCAGCAATGGCTTCGAGAGTTGTCCCTGCCGCCCCCATCCCTCACCCACACACACACAGGGAACCAGCGTGCTTGGAAAGAGGAGGGAATTAACAGGATGAGGGCTGGAGAGATCCTGCATCCTTCTAGAGCATCTAGTTGTAGAAGCGATGCCTGTTATTCTCAGCGGGATGTTTGACATTTCTTACTTCCTAGGAGGCAGGAGAGGATTAAGATTGTGTACCCCAAAGCCAGACTGCCTGCATTGAAATCCCAGCTGTGCCTCTTCCTAGCTCTGGGGACCTGAAAAAAAAAGTTTTTAACTTCTCTATGCCTCATTTTGCTCCTGCGTATTTGGGAGATGGTATTAGTAACATTCTAATCTCCTAGAGTGATTAAAAAGATGATTGAGATAGCACATGGAAAGCCCTTATAATAATGCCTGGTACGCACTCCGTCAGAGTTGTTTAACTGTTTTCACTTAATATAATAAATGATCCAGCCCATTACACATTCCAAATCCTGTCATTAATGTGAAAGTAGAAGCTTCCCCAAGGGCCTGGACGTGGCTGGGCATCATTGGGGAAGCTGTGTATCGATATTATCAAGACAGGTGAATTCTAGGTGTATTATCATAATTGTGTAGGACCATGGAATTTAATGGCAACCCACTCCAGTATTCTTACCTGGAGAATCCCATGAACAGAGGAGCTTTGTGGGCTACAGTCCTCGGGTCGCAAAGAGTTGGACACAACTGAGTGACTTCACTTTCATGGAACTTAAAAAGCTGCAGGCCTTCTAAAAATATACTCTACCTTTGCAAAAGTCTGGAAATTAATAGTCACATTCATTAATTTTACTTACTTTTTGATTTTTTAATAATGGCTGCAGTTTCTATCATCAGCAGTCTCTTATGTTTTTATTTTAATGTGTGTTCTTCTGAATATTTCCTTTCAAGGAGGGCGTTTGCTTGAAATTATTAATATTCAGGATTTCTGATTAACTTCTGATCATGCTTCCTGATATATTTATTAACATTGAATAATGTGAGGTTATAGATACATAAGGACTTCCCTGGTGGCTCAGATGATAAAGTGTCTGCCTACAATGCAGGAGACCTGGGTTCGATCCCCGGGTCAGGAAGATCCTCTGGAGAAGGAAATGGCAACCCACTCCAGTACCCTTGCCCGGAAAATCCCATGGACAGAGGACTGTGGTAGACTGCAGTCCATGGGGTCGCAAAGAGTCGGACATGACTGAGCGGCTTTCACTGTCACAGATACATAAGCAATGAAAAATCAAAATTAAAACAGAGAGAGTGTGTCTGTGTCTGTGTGTGTGAGAGAGAGTCTGTGTCAATACACGCATTTCTATTTTGTTTCTTAAAGCCAGCATTTGTTGTCAGGCACAAAAATTAGAATATATAATTTTAAATGAAAAGGCTTGAGATAGTTAAACAGTCCTCATTACATTTGTCTGACATTCTGTGGATCTTTTACATCCCTTGGTTGGTGCCTTGAGCCTGTTTTGTCCAAGTAAATGTGCAATAAATATGCATTGAATTTCAAGAGCTATGGGAAAAATGAAAGCTATGGAAATGAAATCTGTATTTTTAATGTTTATGTTTTATAAATAGAACATAAGGAGTAAAATGCCACACAGTCCTCAAAATATCTTATCATTTTTAATAGGTAAAGCATAATTGTGAACCATTTTTCCATTCTTTGACTTTTGATATCTGACTTCAAAAATGCGTGCATCATTATTTTTTTCATGTGGAAATTTTGAAAATCTCAGAGACTGGAGTTTTAAAATATACTGTTGCAAGCTCTGGGTAGAAGAAAATCAACCGTTAACATAATGAATCTAGAGAATGAGATTCTTAGGTAGGGGTTTAGGTTCTGCTTTATTTGGAAGTTTGCACCACACCACCACCAGCATGAATTTGCATCAGGAATTTCAGTGTGGGGTGGGCTTGGTATGGGGCTGTTTAGGAAGCACTTTCTAGAATATGAATCTGAGCCATTATAGAGCAGGTGAGCCAGGATGGGTTGAAATAAACACAGCAAACCTAGAACGCAATTTGCAGAGATTGCCTTGTGTGCGTTGACTTAAGTTGTCATTTCACACACAGCTGTGCCTGCAGACGACAAAATTGCTTTCCCCACAACAAATCTAGTTAAAAAGAAAACCCTATAAATAAAACGAATAACAATTGACTGTGTGTTAGGGCACCTCGATGAGCAGGCATAGAGGATAAATTGATGCGACTTAAAAGTTGTATGGGCAGCTGTGTGCCAATCACTGCATTATTACTTACTGACGTTGTGCTTCTTTGCCTATTTGGTTACATTATCCAGAATGCAGCTCCCGACGCATTCTTTTTGCATTTTACTGGAAGGAAGTAAAACCGTGTGTTGAAAAGCTCCTCTATTCACATGTTTATTTCTATTCAGTGATTTTTGAGAGCACATTTATGGAATTGATAAAAGCAGAATGGGTTGACAGCATAAGAAATTCAAAAGGATTGCCTAATCCAGCCATATTTTTTTATAGCCTAGAGAGCTTATCTAGAAAAATGATGAAGTGTCTCTGGAGTTTAAAATGAAAGCATATACAGAGGACTTGAATAGACACTTCATCAGGAGGAATGGGGATCTAAGACAGCACTTGGAAAGAAGGTCACTGTTATTAACCATTGCTGCTGCTGCTAAGTCACTTCAGTCGTGTCTGACTCTGTGCGACCCCATAGACGGCAGCCCACCAGGCGTCCCCGTCCCTGGGATTCTCCAGGCAAGAACACTGGAGTGGGTTGCCATTTCCTTCTCCAATGCATGAAAGTGAAAAGTGAAAGTGAAGTCGCTTAGTCGTGTCCGACTCTAGAGACCCCATGGACTGCAGCCTACCAGGCTCCTCCGTCCATGGGATTTTCTAGGCAAAAGTACTAGAGTGGGGTGCCATTGCCTTCTCCGATTATTAACCATTGGGAGGATGCAAATGGGAGTTATAATGAGATATCGTTGCACACTTATCAGAATGGATAAAATCTAATAAAAACAAACAAACAAACAAAAAAACCCAGCAATGCCAGGAACACAAGCAAACTGGAACTTTTACATGTTCCTGGAAGGAGTGCAAAATGCTATGGACTCTGAAAAACTCATGGTTTCTTTGTAAGGTTAAATATATGCTTGCCATACAACCAAGAATCAAACATCTGGGTATTTACCCTAGTGAGATGAAAACTCATGTTTATACCAAGAGTGTACATGAGTGTTCACGTGTGCTAAATTGCTTCAGTCATGTCTGACCCTTTGCAACCCCATGGACTGTAGCCCACCAGACTCCTCTGTCCGTGGGATTCTCCAGACAAGAATACTGGAGTGGGTTGCCAGGCCTCTTCCAGAGGATCTTCCCATATGATTTTTCATGTTAAATTTATTTGTAATAGTTGAAGCTAGAAACAATCCAAATCTCTAACAGCAGATAAATACTGAAACTAAATATCGTACATCCATAGATGGAATACTATTCAGCAGTAAAAAAGAAAAGCAAATTATTATTTTTATTTTATTTTATTGAAGTACACTTGATTTACAATGTTGAATTAAATTCTGCTGTATAGCGAAGTGACTCAGTTATACGTATATCTATTCTTGTCCATTATGGTTTATCAGAAGATATTGAATATAGTTCCCTACGCTAGAAAGTAAGACCTCATTGTTCATCCATCCTATATATATATAT
>NW_011494459.1:704775-737894 GCF_000754665.1 Bison bison bison | reverse complement strand
TACTACTACTACTATATATATATATATATATATATATATATATATATATATATAAAAGTTTGCGCCTGATAATCCCAAACTTCCAGTGTTAACCTCCCACACCCACCCTCCTCTTGACAACCACAAATCTGTTCTCTATGTCTGTGAGTCTGTTTCTGTTACATAGGTATAACTTCAAGAAATCCTAAGACATTTGCTAAGTAAGGAAAGTTTTGACATTCCCCAAAGACAAAGCCGTCAAGATGGAAAACAGATCAGTGACTTGATAGGGGATATAGGTGGGAGACTTACCAAAATTTTAATTTGATTTATTCTTCTGATAACTTCTCCTTTTTGTATCTTGCTTAAGAAAACTTTTCTCAACACAAGATTATAAAATAAAATAATGGCCTCATATGTTTTCAGCAAATTTCATAGTTATTTGTTTTCATCTTTGAATTTTTTTTTTTTCAAATGTCAATCTAGCTGGGATGTATTTTTAATGTCATGAGACAGGGATCTATGTATTTTTTTCTAAAATGAGCATATAACATTCCTAACACTTATTTACTGAATAATATTCACTAAACTCATATACTATCAGGTATTATGGACACTCAATTGTATCCCTGTTAATATATTTGCTGTATCAACAATAGTAACAAGTTATTTTTTTATTGTCATTTTAAAATACATTTTAGTAACTGTTAAATCTTCTTTTTCAAAGCTGAGTTTGTTGATTTTCTGTAGATAGCATTTCATATGAATTTACTTTGATGTTTCATATAAAGAAAAGAAGCATATAGATTTAGGGGGATTGCATTAAAGACATATATATGTTCTGGTGAGAAGTGACATTTTAAAATATTATCTCTTTTCATCATCTGGAATATGATTGTTTCCAGTTTGCATGAAATGTTTTCATTCCTTTGAAAAACTTTTATGGTTTTATTTTTACATTTCTTTTACATTTTCTGTTAAAATGTATTTTAGGTATTTTATAATCTGGTGCTGTGATGAATTCCACCCCCACCCCCCAATATTTGTGTATATTACAGTGTGCTTTTGACAACATATAGAAAAGCTATGAGTTTTTTATATACAACTTGTCATTAAGCTGATTTCTTCTTTGGAGAGATGATAATTAAAGATATTTTTAGGTTTTTTTTTTTTTTTTTTGACTCTTGTAGGTTTGTGATAAAATCAGATATCGGTAGGGAAGGTTCTGTATTGTTCCTATTATACTTGTTTTGGAAGTGTTGGTAGGCCCTCCAGGACAGGGTTGGATATCCTGGTGAAGGTCAAAGAGTTCAACTATAGGAGCATTCCTCTAGTATACACTGTGCTTTTCGTTTAAATACTGCTCCATTTGGATTGCTGCTATTTCAACTAGAATCTTTGCTTTTCTTTTCATAAATAAGATAGTATTTATTTGCCTAATTTTTATGATTTCATACTTCCTCCATACAAATACATACATATACTCTGATTATCTGTGCTCGGAAATAGTTAAAATAACAGAATATAATATGTAAAATTATCATGGAAAACTAAAGGGCCTGAAATATGGGATTTCCTCAGTAAACGCCAATGTAATGGTTAGGAGCGTGTAGTTTGGAGGTAGATCTGGGTTTCAGTTTCAGGTCCATCACTGACTCCCAGCTTGGCTTGGTGCAGTTAACTGTTTGTCCGAGTGGCCGTTCCCTGTCTAAAGTGCAGATGGCATCAATATCTAGTTTCTGAACTACTCTCCTGTGTCTCTTTGGTAATAGCCTCCCCCATCACATAAAGAATCTGGCCTGCTATTCCATGTCCATCAGTTTTCATGTTCTAAGTTAGATTATAAGACTCTAGAGTACCCAGCATTTATATTGTGTCCCCTGGAACTCCTAACCTACAGAGGAGACATGCAATATATTGTCTGATTAATTGAATTTCAGAAATTTTTTTTCTCACTTCTTTTTCATGTTATGGCTCTTTTTTTAAAATTAATTAATTTATTTTTGATTGTGCTGAGTCTCCATTGCTGCATGGGCTTTTTTCTAGTTGCAGAGAGCTGGGGCTACTCTCTATTTGTGGTACACACGTTTCTCATTATGATGGCTTCTCTCATTCCAGAGCATGGACTCTAGGGTGCACAGACCTCAGGAGTTGTGGCACTTGGGCTCAGTGGTTGCAGCTTCCTGGCTCCATAGTTGTGGCAAACAGACTTAGTCGCTGTGCTGCACGTGGGATGTTCCCAAATCAGGAATCAAACCTGTATCTCCTGCAATGGCAGGCAGATTCTTCATTTAACACTGAGCCACCAGGAAAGCCTCTGGTTATGATTCTTAATTTTGTTGTGGCAGCATATTTTATTTATTCGCCAAATATCAGTACTCTGGTGAACTCTGGGCTTCCCTCGTGGCTCAGTTGGTATAGAATTGGCCTGCAATGCAGGATACCCATTTCAATTCCTGGGTCGGGAAGATCTGCTGGAGAAGGGATAGGCTACCGACTCCAGTATTCTTGGGCTTCCCTTGTGGCTCAGCTCATAAAGAATCTGCCTGCACTGTGGGAGACCTGGGTTCAAACCCTGGGTTGGGAAGATCCCCTGGAGAAGGGAAAAGCTACCCACTCCAGTATTCTGGCCTGGAGAATTCAGTCCATGGGGTCAAAGAGTCAGACACGACTGAGTGACTTTTCACTTTTCTGGTGAACTCTACTATGCTAACCAAAACCAGGTAGCTCATTTTTAAACCGTAGCTGAAATGCCTTAAATGCCTTTTTAGAAGTGAAGAATATATTATTTATCCTCAATTAGAGGTAATTATTTTACAATGTTAGGTATGAAAAGTTAAGAATCAAAGGATTGCTTTTGTTATCAAATGATCGAATGAATCAGATCCCTCTGCTCGTCCCATAATTACAAAGTCAGTACTCACAGTTGTTGATAGGAAGGAAGGGTGCCTTTAATCAGAATGCTGGTAATCTGGGGAGATAGTGGACTCAACATTCCCCAGAAACAACCTCCAAAGATTCTGCTGAGCCATGAAAGCTTTTAAAGGGAAATAGAGTAGTAATCTCAGTTCATCGTTTCAATAGGGGGTCAGAGGTGTTTGCCCTCCCCTACCATGTGCAGGCTTGTTGTCTCCTGGTGTTCTTCCTCTAGACATTTTCTTGTTCACGCAGCTTGGTCACAAAATTAGTTCAGGTATTTACTGAAGTGGAAGCTACAGAAAGGATCTTGTCATCTGTTAACTGCTTATTCTTCATTTCTACTTCTTTGATCTATGGAAAGACCCAACAAGTTATGCAAGTATTGTGTGATTAAATGATTTGAAAGGTGTGCTTGGGCAGGAAATGAGTAGAGCAGGGGGGTGCCTGGTTTAAAAGTGAGTTACAATATAGCTTTGCTGAAATAACAATAAAAATGGCTTCCTGCTGAAGGTGGTTTCCTGCAGAGAGCTGCTTACAGATTCCCACTTGTCAGAACGCCATTCCATTTGTAGGGGATTAGAGATTGAAGGTCTGTCTTCTGTAACTTATTCATGCTGATATAGGGCACCATATTGTCAGAGTGAATCAACATGGGTCTGTAGCATCTCTTTGCTGACAGTTTTAGTTACCCTATATATGTATATGTGTATATATATATATGTATATGTGTATTTCAGTGAAGTGAAAGTCGCTCAGTCATGTGTGACTCTTGTGACCCCACGCACAGTGGAGCTGCCAGGCTCCTCTGTGAATGGGATTCTCCAGGCAAGAATACTGGAGGGGGTTGCCATTTCCTTCTCCAGGGGATCTTCCCAACCCAGGAATCGAACCCAGGTCTCCTGCATTGTAGGCAGATTCTTTACCAACTGAGCTAAGGAGAAAGCCCGTATGTGTATTATGTGTATATAATGTAATGTGTATATATATATATATATGTGTGTGTGTGTGTGTGTGTGTGTGTGCAGAGCAAGCTACAATTATTTTGATGCCTCCAAAGATATTGGTTACTATGAGCAATAATGTTAGTCCCATTCTCTTGAGGCTAGTTCCTGGAGTTGTGCTGAGATAGACTTACTTCTGCTCAAGACATAGCAGCTTATGTCATGACTTCTGCCTGGTTGTTCTATAGTCAGCTTTTTTCCCATTGGTGCATCAGACACTGAGTCTGTGAGTCTATTGTCCTGATTATTAGCTACTTGATTTTATACTGGGCAAGGAGTTGGGGGAACCCTGCAGGGTTGTGGTAGGTTCCACTTTAGGAACATGAAATTAAAAACAAAACTGCATAAAACCTGGGGGTAAGGAAGAATTGGTCTTGGGTGACCCATGTCAGCATGTGTGGGCTCCATGGACCCCTCTTCATAGGATAAAGATGCTGCCTTCCTTAGTGAGTAGTTGGTTGAGTATGTTGGTTCCCTTTGGATATAGCGCCTTCCCATGAAAGACTGATTCTTCCTTAAATGTCATCTCTGTTTCTAGAGTTCGTGCTACATCAAATGCAATGCACGCTGACTGGCTCTTTCTAGGCTTTGCGGAACTGCCTGTGCAGTATACCATGTACATGTGGCACACGTGAGCCAGATGACTGAGTCAGCCTTGAAGTCGGCTCTGCACACCGCTGTGTGACAGATTCTAGAATTTATGTGAAGTAGTGAGGGGAGATGTTGGTGAGAGTTTTGCATATGGAGAGTCCACAGGTGGAACAGGAGAGGATGGGTCTGGAAAAGAGCCCAGTTGACAAGGTGAGCACAGAGTTGGTATGTGTGTCAAATGTGGAGTGATCCTTAGTGTGGCTCCTTGATGGTTGAATGTGACAAAAACACAACGGAAAAGCAAGCTGAAGAGGCCAATTATGATGCCGACCAACTTCTGCCGCCACGTTGGCCCGGACTGATTCTGTTCTCTAGTTCTAGGCCTGTTTTTAATGCATTTCTCAATTCCTCCCTCTTTCTTCACTTGTATCAGTAATCCAGTTTTCCATCCCCTGGGTCTGCCTTCCGGTGAAAAGTCCACTCTCGGACATTTATTCCTTCTGAGTCTTTTCCCTGCCTCACCTTCTAATCTTCCCATGTATTCCCAGGACTTGACCTTCTCTAAACTTTTTGAGCCCTTTCACTATTCTGTACCAGAAGTCATTCACTTGCTTGCTGGACGTTGACTGAGAATCACCTCTGTGCCAAGAACATGCATCGTTGAACCATAAACAGCATGATTCCTACTCATTCATGAGAAGCTTACAGGGACTCAGGCATCACATTTGTGAAGTCAAACAGGTATAAAGCCAAACAGAGTGATGGGAACAGAGAAAATCAAGGGTTATATGCTCCATCTGATGGCCCAGAAATTCTCCTTTAACACAACCAGCTGAGCAATGAACCAAGCCTACCAGTTGGGTCCACTCCAGCTATAAATGCCATCTGTTCTCTGCCCTTGCCAAATATCTGTCTCCAGCTTAGAATTCTCTCTTGAGCTCCAAATTCCACGAACTCCAGAGCTTCCAGCTCTCATGGCCTCATGGTCTGCTGGGCACTTCACACTCCCCATGGAGAAGTGAGCTTCCATTCTCACCCATCCCAAACTTTCCGCACCTGCTTCCCCAAGTCAGGAAGCAGCAATGCGATACTTCCAGCTGCTCAGATGCCAGAACTCAGGTGCTGTCGTTGACTCTGTCACCTTTTTCCACATCAGATATTCAATTCATTAGACCCATTGGTGCTAACTTCAAAAATTATCCAGAATTAAGACAGATTTTCTGCTTCTCTGCCACCAACATTGTCCCAGCCACCACTGTCCTCCACCTGTCTTCACCTTTGTCCCTAAGCAAACTAATTTCCATAACAACCAGAAAGCCTGTAAACAAAGGACAAACCATCTCACACCTTTGACTTATATCTCTCTAAGCTTTCCCATCGCAGAGAAAATTCGAAATCCTTACAGGGACCTAAAAGACCCCATTTGCCATCTTCTTTCTCCCTCTTCCTACTGTTCTCTCCCACCCAACCCCACTCCCTGAAACCACCCACTCCCCGATTTTTGTTCCAACACTTCAGTCTCCTTGCTGATAATGAGTCTTCCAGCCAAGCTCAGCATCAGGGACTTCACATTCAGCAGAAATTTCCCCCGGCCCCCTAGATCTTCATGCACGCCCTCACCTGATTCAAGTATTTTTCCAAATGTCACTTTTTCAATGGATTCTCAGTAAGACTTTTAAAAAATTTGTTATTTTTATTGAAGTATAGTTTATTTACAGTGTTTCAAGTATACAGCAAAGTGATTCAGTTTATATATATATATATATATATTTCTTTTTCAGGTTCTTTTCAATTGAAGAGATATGAGATATGAGATAGTGCATATAGCTTGCTGTGCTATACAGTAGGTCCTTGTTGTTTATCTGTTTTAAATACAGTCTGTATCTGTTAATCCCCAACTTCTAATTTATCCCTCCCCCTGCCATTTGTCTTCTGTATCTGTGAGTCTGTTTTGTATATATATATTTTTAGGTTCAGTGGGGCTTTCTTTGATTTTCTTTGATTTCTTTGATTCAAGATTGCCAGGAGAAATATCAATAACCTCAGATATGCAGATGATACCACCATTATGGCAGAAAGCGAAGAACTAGAGAGCCTCTTGATGGAATTGAAAGAGGAGAGTGAAAAAGTTGGCTTAAAACTCAACATTCAGAAAACTAAGATCATGGCATCTGGTCCCATCACTTCATGGGAAATAGATGGGGAAACAATGGAAACAAGGAGGCCTGGTGTGCTGCAGTCCATGGGGTCTCAAAGAGCCAGACACGACTGAGCAACTGAACTGAACTGAACTGATATTTTCTTTTATAGCCAACCTGCCTAAAATGGCATGCGCCCACTGTAGGAGGTCCCCACCCCATCCCCGCTTCACTTTTCTCTCCAGCACTACTGTCTCTTACTTAATATCTACTTTACTCACGTATCTGTTTATTGGCAGCCTTTCCCTACTAGAATCTTAGCGCCTTGAGGGCTGGCATTTTTGATCCTTTTATTCACTGCTTTACTCCCAGTATCTCAAAAGGAGTGAGACACATAAAAAGCACTCACTAATCCTTTGTTTAATGAATAAATAAATGAAAGCATTCAGGACAATTTCTATTCACCAAATCTTGAATATCGCTGGGGTCAGTGCTCATAATACTTCTCTGAACGGTGCGGGGGTTAGCATGGGAGCATTTCACAAAGGGGCCTTGCTTTCCAAATTCTGATCCCTGAAAACACGATGTACTGTGGATACAAACCCCAAACAGAGGAGCTGCCAGAAAGATGCAAAGTACAGTAATATGCACAGGAAGGGCCCTGGGAAACCACCCAGCAAGGATTCCTACAGTGTCGAATCTGTGCCAGAGAGGCTGGAGCAAAATCAAGTTCATGTGTGAAGCTGGGCTTCAGTGGTGGGAGAGAGTTACTCTTTTGAACTGGTACACAGACGTGTTCCTCAGACCCAAGGAAGCCATAGCTGGGTGTCAGGCATTCCCTTTAACCCCTAGGGCTGCATGTTGTTCGTTACCCCTTACAGATGGAAGGAATTCGGAAAGGAACAGCATGACTGAGCACTTTCCAAACAGTGAGGTTTGCACCAGCTGCTGGGGTCAGTGATTCCCAGGGGATTCTGGGAAAGTTTGGTCTCTGTCCGCCAGTGGCTTTCCAACCTGTTTGGCTGTGACTGCAGAAAGGAATGCATTGTACTGTCCAGCCCTGTCCTCCCAGATATGACTGTATGAAATAAAATACTCAAGCTTCCTATGGGTGAGACATGCAGATAATTCCTGTTTTGTTCCCTTTCATTTTATTATTACTGCTTTTTTAATGCAGGCTGATGGAGGAGGATTAGGCTAAGGAGGTAAGGGACTCCTGAAAGGCATGAACTTAACAGGGAACCAACAACCACAGTTAATAAAGACAAATG
Source organism: Bison bison bison (assembly GCF_000754665.1). Taxonomy (NCBI): domain Eukaryota; kingdom Metazoa; phylum Chordata; class Mammalia; order Artiodactyla; family Bovidae; genus Bison; species Bison bison. The sequence continues at coordinate 729,995 of NW_011494459.1, read as the reverse complement.
CTATTTTAAGGCAATATTTTTAAAAGGCCAGATTAAGACAAGCTGGAATCAAGATTGCTGGGAGAATATCAATAACCTCAAATATGCAGATGACGCCACCCTTATGGCAGAAAGTGAAGAGGAACTAAAGAGCCTCTTGATGAAGGTGAAAGAGGAGAGTGAAATATCTGGCTTAAAACTCAGCATTTAAAAATCTAAGACCATGACATCCAGTCCCATCACTTCATGGCAAATAGACGGGGAAACAATGGAAACAGTGACAGATTTTATTTTCTTGGGCTCCAAAATCACTGCAGATTGGAAGAAAAGCTATGACAAACCTAGACAGCATATTAAAAAGCAGAGACATTACTTTGCTGACAAAAGTCCATCTAGTCAAAGCTGTGGTTTTTCCAGTAGTCATGTATGGATGTGAGAGTTGGAGTATAAGGAAAGCTGAGTGCCCAAGAATTGATGCTTTTGAACTGTGGTTGGAGAAGACTCTTGAGAGTCCCTTGGATGGCAAGGAGATTAAACCAGTCAATCCTAAAGGAAAATCAGTCCTGAATATTCATTGAAAGGACTGATGCTGAAACTGAAGATCCAATCCTTTGGCTACCTAATGTGAACAGCTGACTCATTGGAAAAGACCCTGATACTGGGAAAGATTGAAGGCAGAAAAAGAAGGAGATGACAGAGGAGAAGATGGTTGGATGGCATCACTGACTTGATGAACATGAGTTTGAGCAAGCTCCCAGAGATGGTGAAGGACCAGGAAGCCTGGCATGCTGCAGTCCATGGGGTCACAGAGAGTCAGACATGACTAAGCAACTGCAAAATAACAACAGCAAGGCAAAAAAATCCATCGGTATGGTGTGGGGATTTTAAATAAAGGCAGGGAGTTGTGTTTTATGCCCTGCGTTAGCAGTGCCCTCATGTTATTTTGTCCTTTACAATCAGCCACATGTCCCCTCCAAGTGGGTTTATGAGAGCTGACAATGGCCTGGAAAGACTGAGTAGCACGGGGGCTTTAAAATCATTCTTTTTAATTAAAAATTGTATTGGTATATAGTTGATTCACAGTGTTGTGTTAGTTTCTCATGTATACCAGTGATTTAGAGATGTGTACACATACATGTATACCTGTATGCATGCATACATACTACATGGCTTCAGTTGTGTCCGACTCTTTGCAGCCCTATGGACTGTAACCCTCCAGAGTCCATGGGACTCTTTAGGCAAGAAGACTGGAGTATGTTGCCATGCTCTCCTCCAGGGGATCATCCCGAGCCAGGGATTGAACCTGCATCTCCTAAGTCTCCTGCATTGACAGGTGAGTTCTTTACCACCTGGGAAGCCCATATATATGTATACATATAGCTAAATATATTTATATATATATATATCTAAATATATATGTATATATATTTTCTGTTTCACATTCTTTTCCATTATATTTTATTACAAGATACTGAATATACTTCCCTTTGCTACACAGGAGGACCTTGCTTTTGTCTCTTTTATGCACAGTAGCAGTGTCATGCTTTTTGATTGTAGAACGTATATTAACTTTTTCTACTAGATTCGAAATATGGGAGATGTGTTTTGATGAGTGGACGTAGGGGCACATTTCTCCTTTGTCCCCAGGCTCCAAAATGCCTCAGCACAGCACTGCTACTTGTCTTTCCACCACATTTATTTCCCACTCAGCTGCCCTGTTATCTGCCTTCCTGGGGTCCGTGGTCCCACAGCATGGAGAGTTCACTTGATATCAACCCCTCCCACCCACGAGTCTCCTAGACAGTCCACCATCCCACACACCCGGAAACCCACTCACCTACATGGGGCTCTATGTCCCTCATCTCCTCCAAAAGCTCTATGTTTTAATAGTTAACATATCGAATCATGCGTGTGTGCATAGCCATGTCTGACTCCTTGCAACCCATGGACTGTAATCCACCAGGTTCCTCTGCCTGTGGATTTTTCAGGCAAGAATACAGGAATGGGTTGCCATTTCCTCCTCCAGGGATCTTCCTGACCCAGGGATTGAACCCTCATCTCCTGAGTCCATCTCTTGCATTGACAGAAGGGGTCTTCACCACTTGAGCCACCTGAGATGCTCTAATCTATCGAATTATATATCCATGTAAACACACATAGACACATATTTTCAAATTACAAAGCAGGCTCATTTTATTTGGGGTTTAGTTAACAGAAGGAGAAAGCAATGACACCCCACTCCAGTACTCTTGCCTGGAAAATCCCATAGACGGAGGAGCCTGGTAGGCTGCAGTCCATGGGGTCTCTGAGGGTCGGACACGACTGAGCGACTCACTCTCACTTTTCACTTTCTTGCACTGGAGAAGGAAATGGCAACCCACTCCAGTATTCTTGCCTGGAGAATCCCAGGGACAGGGGAGCCTGGTGGGCTGCCATCTATGGGGTTGCACAGAGTCGGACACGGCTGAAGCGACTTAGCAGCAGCAGTTAACAGAAACATATCTAAGTTATTTCATCAGAATGAAGACCTATTCCTGAACTGGCCTGAGATAATAACGTGAGAGTACTCTGAAGGGTATTTTCAGGGTTCTTCATCTTCACACCTCATATCATGGGAGAAACAGATTGGAGAGGAAAATTCTATAATCAGCTCCTTCAAACAGTAGCACAGGAGATGCACACAGTGTTCTCTGTGCTTTGGTGGCAGAAATCTTCAATCGTAAAGAGATGTGTACCCTGTCCAGGGTTGTTCAGTGTGGCATTAAGTTAAAATCCCAGGTTTGTTTTCCTCTCTAGTGTTTAGTGTAATTGAATATCCTCCAGGATTTTCTTTTTTGTTAATGTTATCATTAATCATGTTTGGGCAACAATGAGATTTTAAGCGAGGGAGGTTTTCAGAGCAGATATAGTTTCCATCTATAGTCTCCTAACCTTAGATCTAATCCTAGGTCTATTCCTACTTGCATTTCTTTACGTTCAGATGTAAGTTTAACAGACTGACTGTGTGAAACAGTTCCAAGTTCACAATCAGTTGCTTTCAGAGTACTCATGGACCAGTGCAGATTTCAGAGAACCGTGGAATAAAATGCATAATTGTAGTCAGCCAATGAGAAGCTCGGGCCATCAAGGTGAGCAATGAATATATACCTTTGGGAAGTCATAAAGCAGCAGCAATATACCCCATCTAAGATGATCTTGAAAGAAAAGCTGTTTTCTCTGTTTCGGTTAAATGAACAGATGTGGCTGGTCTGATGTGTTTTGACAAAGTGCTCCAAAGATGTGGGGCTTAAAAGGCTGAAAAGCCACATCTCTAGCAATTCCCATCTTCTGAGACCCATGCCGGCAGATTTCACAGGTTTCACACAGGATATGAAAGCAGCTTATGAAAGTGCAAGGGATGTGGGCAATTTCAGAGCTACGGGTAAAATGCAGGATTTTACATTCAATCAACTGTGCTATAAAAAGTGCTTTAGTAAAACAGACATCAAATTCAGAGGTGCCCCAAGCATAGCAAAGGCAGTGGGTTCACAGTATGATGGACACAAATTGATAAAATAGGTGGAAGAGATTTAAGAAAAACTACAGTCTTTTATTGAATAGAATGAAAAAAAGTTGTGCACACACATATCAGGCCATCCATACATATGAAAACAAAAGTCTGGTGTAAAGTCTAGCATAAGTAGGTAATCAAAGTCATTCTACTAAACTTGCTAATAACAGGTTAATTTTTACCAGAGTTATATTATTTTTTTGACTAAATTAATTCATTTGAAATAAAACTCTTTCACCCAAAGTTGGATGATTTAATGTAATGCCTTGATAGTTGACATCAGGCTTCCCTGGTAGCTCAGATGCTAAAGAATCTGCCTGCAATGTGGGAGACCTGGTTTCGATCCCTGAGTTGGGAAGATCCCATGAAGAAGGGAGTAGCTACCCACTCCAGTATTCTTGCCTGAAAAATGCCATGGACAGAGGAGCCTGGTGGGCTACAACCCATGGGGTCACAAAGAGTCAGCCAGGACTGAGTGACTAACGCATACACAGTTGACAAAAATCACATTGTTGTTCAGTTGCTTAGTTGTGTCCAACTTTTTGCAAGCCCATCGACTGCAGCATGCCAGGCTTCCCTGTCCTTCACCGTCTCCCAAAGTTTGCTCAAACTCATGTCCATTGAGTCGGTGATGCCATCCAACCATCTCATCCTCTGTGGTCCCCTTCTCCTCCTGCCTGCAGTCTTTTCCAGCATCAGGGTCTTTTCCAGTGAGTCAGCTCTCCACATCAGGTGGCCAAAGTTTTGGAGTTTCAGCTTCAGCATCAGTCCTTCCAATGAATATTTAGGATTAACTGGTTTGATCTTCTTGCTGTCCAAAGGATTCTCAAGAGTCTTCTACAGCACCACAGTTTGAAGGTATCAGTTCTTCGGTGCTCAGCCTTTTTTTTTTCTTTGATTTTTAAAAATATTGTATGTATTTATTTGGTTGAGCTGGGTCTTACTTTCAGCATGCAAGATCTTTAGTTGATGAATATAAACTCTTAGCTGCAGCATACAGGATCTAGTTCCCTGACCAGGGATCATTCCCAGGCACTCCTGCACTGGGAGCCCAAAGTCTTAGCTACTGAACCATCAGGGAAGTTCCCTGGGGGTCTGATTTTCATGAGATGGACCATTCTCTTTCTTCTGCTTTCTGACTTTCTCTGTTTCATTCTCTGTCTTCTGTCTCTCTGCAAGCCCCTCCTTCCTTCTCCCCCATTCCACCCTGGGTCATTTCAGAGCACCTCTGGGATTACCATCATAAGCTTCAGTTTCATAAAGTCCAAGAAAAAATTATGTCACTGCATTCCATGTATGATAATCTTACCAAGTGGCAGCCCAGGGGGACAGACAGTAGGGGAAAATGGTTTGGAGGCAGTTACCTTCCCCATTCTCTTCGGTAGAGAGAATGCTGATGGCGATCCATGGAAGCCTTCAGGGTAAGAGTATCCGCAGCCAGCATGCGTGCTAAGTTGCTTAGTCATGTCCAACTCTTCGCAACCTGATGGACTGTAGCCTGCTCTTTTGTCCAGGGGATTTTCCAGGCAAAAAATACTGGAGTGGGTTGCCATGCCCTCCTCCAGGGGATACTCTCACATCCGTACATGACTACTGGAAAAACCATAGCATTGACTATTGGCTTGATCCTAAATCCCTAAAAACCTGACTGCGTCAGAGTACAGAGTTAATTGCCAGTGGTTCACCATGTATGCCAAAGTTTTCTTAGCATGCACCTAAATTTTCTAAGGTAAAGTGAAAAAAGCTATTACCCAAGGAAAAGAAGTTTTTCATAGACCATTGTAACCACAGTAGAAAGATTAACTTGTAACCGGTGGTTTTGTGGCCATGTCAAGATGAGTCGTGTGGGCTAATTCATAATGTTTTCCCCTGAGGTTGAATCTATCTCCTCAGCAGGTGTATGTCTGCTCTCTCCAAGATTACCCTCATATAGTTTTAAAAAAAAAAAAAAAAAAAAAAAAACAAAAGCAAAATAGCTTGCTTTTTAAAGATCAGGTCATGTGGCATTGAGAGGTACCTGTCATGATGTGCATGCATGCTAAGTCACTTCAGTCAAGTCCAACTCTTTGTGTCCCTATGTACTATAGCCTGCCAGGCTCCTCTGTCCGTGGAATTCTCCAGGCAAAAATACTGAAGTAGGTTGCCATGCCCTCCTCCAGGGGATCTTCCCGACCCAGGGATCGAACACAGGTTTCCTGCATTGGCAGGAGGATTCCTTACCACTGAGCAGGGCAACTCTCTAGTTGTGGTGCCTGGGCTTGCATTGCAGTGGCTTCTCTTGTTACAGAGCACAGTCTCTAGAGCTTTCAGTAATTGTAGCCCATGGGCTGCTCTCGAGCACTGGCTCAGTAGCTGTGGCACACGGGCTTAGTTATCCTCTGGCATGTGTGATCTTCCCAGACCAGGGATCAAACCTGTATCTCCTACATTGGCAGGCAGATTCTTTACCACCTATCCACCAGGGAAGCTCCTTTCTTTCAGTTCAGTGTTATAATTTAGTTGGAAAGTAAAGACAAACACAGAAATAACTCTAATAACACAGCTGTGGCTTCAATACTACACAACTGTTTAGTATAATTTTTTTTTTACTATAAAGTGTATTAAAACCTTACATTTATATAGCACTTTACTTTTTTCAGTGTTTGAGGCTATCCTCCAATTTAATTCTAACAATAACCATGTGATTTTAGTCTGTATTTCTTGCTCCACCTAGATACAATGCCCTCTGGGCATGTCCCTGCACAAGATAGGAAATGGATATTATTATTTACAGTGAAAGAAACTCGTGGAAAGCTGTCATAGGGAAAATTGTTGGATGTGTGGAGCTGTAAATATGTGGAAGAGATTCAGAGTCAGCCTGAGTTATGTTTGGTTTTGCCTCCATATGGCAATAGAATCACTGGAACACTTCCTTACCCATCTGGGCCCTACATTGTGAAGTGGAAGTGTTAGTCACTCAGTCATGTCCAACTCTTTGCGACTCCATGGACTATAGCCTGCCAGGCTCCTCTGTCCATGGATTTCTCCAGGCAAGAATACAGGAGTGGGTAGCCAATCCCTTCTCCAGGGGATCTTCCCAACCCAGGGATCGAATAGCAGTCTCCTACATTGCAGGCAGATTCTTTAAATTCTGAGCCATCACATTGCCTCACCTAAAAAACATGAATAATAATACTCATATTGCATTATTATTGAGAAGTTGGAGTGAAATTGTGCATGTACTTACATAGCACATTGTCTGGCACCTCGTATTATAAATTGTCCAAGTAATAACTTTTATTGGTAATTATAGCTGAGAACAGAAGAATCAAATGGGAATTTAAAGGCATTTTGATATTCTGAGAAGTCATTTATAATGTAAAACTATTGAGATGGATACAAGACCTTAAGTGGATAGTTCAAGTTAATTATCCAAATTCTCTGGGTTGAGTCCATCGAGGTTTAGCAAAAAGAAGTTGTCTATTTCTTTTCTCTATGTGGCTATAGGACATAAGATGCCCAAAGGAACCCTGTATTTAAATGTGGAAATTAGAAAATATCAGGGTGAAATTGTTTCAGCCTCTGTTTTATAATATCCATGTTCTTAGTTTACCTTGCTAGCACTGGGAAACCTGAACACATCAGCGTGGACATTCCTTCTGTCCTGATTAGAATGCATGCTTTATATGTGTGTCTCCCCTAAATTCCTTAGGCATATAAAGAATGCTATTGGATCCAAACTGATTCAGAATGGTTTACTGGAAGTCTTAAGTTCCAGGCAGTAAGAATTAGTAATCCACTGCTTCTTGTGTATCTGGAATCCTAAATTTCATTTCTGGCAATGGGGTTTTCGAGTAAGCTTTGGTAAGTCATTTAACCTCTTGGTCTCACTGGACAAACAAACACAACAAAACCAAAACCGTCATCGATTCTGCATTCTCTCACTTTCTGCCAGTATTCAGTATAGTTCATGCAGGCTGTATGTGTGCTGTGCTCAGTCGCTCAGTCATGTCCAGCTCTTTGCAACCCCATGGACTGTAGCCCTCCAGGCTTCTCTTCCCATGAAATTCTCCAGGCAGGAATACTGGAGTAGGTTGCCGTTTCCTCCTCCAGAGGATCTTCCCAAATCAGGAATTGAACCCACGTCTCTTGCATCTTCTGCATTGGCAGGTGGATTCTTTACCACTGTAAAGCCCCAGAGCAGGCTGTATATGTGATATAAACCTTATGAGCCACATTGCCTTGTTTTCTGCCTGAGGAGAGAACAGTGGTAATCTGTAAGACTCACTTAATTCATAACCCCTCCCTTAAGGACTTCTGTAGAAGTCTGATTTGTGGTTTGGAAAATTATTGCTATGGAAACAGCACAGCTTTGATGATCACACCTCACCTTTGCTGGGCAAATGCAAAGGGGTGACAAGGAGGTGCCCCAGAAGCACACAGAGCCAATAAGGGGCAGGTGTACACAAGCAAGTGCTGACATCGCTTCAAGGAGGCCATGTAAGGTACTTGATGATGTAATAGCAAGAGCTGGAAAACAACCATAGAGAACTTGCTGAACTAGTGGGACTCATCTAAGGGGTCAGTTTGAACATAGACACTGACATCAAGACTGAGGAATAGTTATCCGGGTCTTCAAAGATTGTTCATAAGAAAAGCAAATTTCCATCCAGTATTCCCAATGATGCTTCAAGCTGAGCTGTGCACTTGCCAGAGCCACTTCTGTCTCAGTGCCCTCTCTAATTTTCCTCCAAGAACATCTCTAGTCCCCTACCTCTGTCTTTTGAAAGCTACCCAGTGCCCAAGGCCAGGGTCAAATACTACTTTCTCCAAGGTAGTTTTTTGGTTCTCACTTCTTGATTAAGTTCTATCTTTGTTTGGGCTGCTGTTGTGACAAAATTACCATAACCTGGGTGGTTTATAAACAACATATATTTCTTGCTCACAGTTCTAGAGGCTAAAAGAGGTCAGGATGCCAGCATGGTCTGACTCTGCTGGATTCCTCTTCGAGGTTGCAAACTGCCAACACATGGCAGAGAGCAGAAAGAGAAAGCAGATGGCCTTATGACTGTTACAAGGGCACTGATCCTATTCATGAGGGCTCCATCCTCATGACTTCGTCTGATCCTAATTACCTCCTTTAGGCCTACCACCTAATTCCATTGAGGAGAGAGGGAAAGTAGAGCACCTATTTTTCCCTCTTCCTCCTGGGTTCTCCAGGTATCATTTAAACATATTTTTTTGGTTAATTGTTTTATTTTGGCTGCACCAGGTCTTCCTCGCAGTACATACATTCTTCTTGCACCTCTTACTGAGGTGCAAGAGCTTCTTACTGTGGTTGTGGGATTCTCTAGGAGCAGTGAGCAGGCTTAGTTGTTGTGCATGGACTTAGTTGTCCTGTGGCATGTGGGAACTTAGCTCCCCAACCAGGGATTGAACCTGCGTCCCCTGCATTGAAAGATAGATTCTTAACCACTGGCCTGCCAGGGAAGTTCCATCTCCTGGTATCATTTTTGAAACTCGATTCTCACTGTTATAAAAATACCTTTTGTATTAAAATATTTGTGTTTCTTTGTTTCCCCTAGATAGACTGGAAGATCTTTGATCAGTCTTGCTTATTTTGCAGAGGGAGATGGAGAATGCAATATCTTGCCGAATGCATAGAGTAGAGACTAGTAATGAATTTCATTGTTGTGCTTCAGTTGTGTCTGACTTTTTGCGACCATATGGACTGTAGCCCTCCATGTTCCTCTGTCTATGGGATTCTCCATGTGAGAACAGTGGAGTGGGTTACCATTCCCTCCTCTACAGAATCTTCCAATCCAGGGATCTAACCTGTGTCATTTATGTCTCCTGCATTGGCAGGTGAGTTCTTTACCACTGTAAATAAATAATTAATCAAAGCCTTAACCATGCAAACCATGTTGGTTTTTTTTCCTAATTTCACATGGCCAGAATGCAAATATCTGCAATTTTGAACGTTCAGGTTTTCTCTAAACAAATCTCAGTGGAAACCAAATGATCATGTACAAATATCTCTCTTGTTTGTTTGCCCTCAGCTCCGAACAGCATAGATGCTTTCCTTAAGGGTTTTGCATTCTTACAAAGGAAAAAAGAGTTCTTTAATTCTTGCCAGACTTGCTCACATGCTCATGCAGGAGCTTAAAATTATAAGAGGGGTCAAAAGTATGTTCACATCTGTCACTGCAGTTTCACTATGAGCTGCACACAGCTCCTTTGAACCCTGAAGGTTATGCCCAGGTTCTCCACTGGAATAGCTGTGGGTCCTACAGAGACTCTCCTTAGATATGTTGACCTCAGACTTTGTCCTGCTGTTCACATTAGTACTTGCTAGCAGCTCCTGTTCAGCAGTAGGTCTTCTCATGGCATTCTGACTGTGTGCGTACCTGCTGTATCCTCTTTGTTGTGCAGAAGGAGAGGTTTTTTAAACTATCCCCTGATATGAACAGCTTGGTGGCTCGGTGGTAAAGAATCATCCTGCCAGTGTAGGAGACATGGGTTCGATCCCTGGTCAGGAAGATCTCCTGGAGAAGGAATATAAACTGACTCCAGTGTTCTTGCCTGGGAAATCCCACGGACAGAGGAGCCTGGCAGGCTAGCGTCCATGGGGTCACACAGAGTCAGACACAACTTAGTGACTAAACAATAACAGCACGAACATCTTCCCTGGGAGAGGCGACGGAGCCATTCCCTCTTCTTTTGTTGACAGTACCCGTGAATTCTCACAGCGGTGGGAATAAACCTGCTTGGGCTCCCGCTGTGCTCTGGAGGCCACTGCCAGGGTGTCCCATGCAGAGCTCAATGTCCCCTTCTCAACTGAGTGGATGCTCTTGGGCTGCCAAGTGTTGCTTATGTCTCTGTTACTCGGTCTAGTGAAAGCTTATTACTTACAATAAACTATGTGGACATTCAGTGCCAAGAGTGAGCTAGAAGATGCTACAAGTCACACTCACTTGTGGATTTTGCATTTTCTCTCCTCCCCGTCTCCCGCTATTGGCATGCCTCTGTTGTGTTCCATAAAATTTTTGTGAATATAATTGTCATCTATTCTCCTTAAGTCCTGTACTCAAAGGATTTGGCTACAAAATGAATCCCATGACCTGAGCTCTTGAGGTTTGGCAGCCCATTTGTATTTTTTGCTGAAGATGTTGACCTGTCACTGAACTTTGACTATGGGTGACACTGCTGAAATTTAATCAGTAAAGGTCTCTCCGCTTAGATGAAACTAGGAAACACTGCAGTTTTATCCATCTCACTCTCTGTACTGAGCTTGATGTCACATAATTGCTGGCCAGTCTAACACTTTGGTACAGTACATCTTTCCAAATTAGAAAAATGTGCTATAATAAAAAATCAATAGCAGCCCTAACTATCTGTAAGAACCTGTTAGAAAACTTAACAGTACCAGATCCCAAATTCAGCAGCTGCAAAACTGTAACATTCTTGGAAGTTATTTCAACCCAAACTGCTTGAAATCCAAATGCAGAAAGTTAACAAATGTGATAAAAGCGTAATCTGTTGAGAGACTTTGTGTAAATACTGCACATTGAAGAGATGTAAGTTCTTCCACGGCACGCTTACAAATTGAATACAGTTCCATGTAAAAAACAATTCATTAGGGATGAGGCAATAAAAATTAATCTAAAGTTTATCTGGAAAAAAATCAGTGAGTGAAGTGGAAAAACTTATGAAAAGCATAGTAAGAGGCAAATTTTATCTTCAATTATGCAACAAAAAGCTAAACTAATTAGAACAGGATGGTACTGGTATGAAGAATTCTATACAAAACGATAACAATGCATGAGAGAATTCTATTGAAATTTGTTGTTGGTTATCTCTTAATGGGCTTCCCTGGTAGCTCATTGGTAAAGAGTCAGCTTGCCAATGGAGGAGATGAGGGTTCGATTCCTGGGTTAGGGAGATCCCCTGGAGAAGGAAATGGCAACCCACTCCAGTATTCTTGCCTGGAGTATCCCATGAAAAGAGGAGGCTGGCAGTCTATAGTCCATGAGGTTGCAAAAGAATCAGACACGTTTTAGCAATGAACCAACAACAGTCTCATAAGCTATAAGTTGAAAATCAACACATGAGGAAGAGTTCTATTAAGTTCAGTGTTTCCAACAGTCATAAGACACAAATGAAAATCTACCATAAGAATAACCAAGATAAGTAAGCATTCATATCAGATGAGAGTCTCACACAGGAGTACCTTGTATTCTTCAGTGTTTAATTTTAAAAGCAAGAGATTAAACAGGCTTAGAAGAAGGCAATGGCACCCCAGTCCAGTACTCTTGCCTGGAAAACCCCATGGACGGAGGAGCCTGGTAGGCTGCAGTCCATAGGGTCGCAAAGAGTCAGACATGACCGAGTGACTTCCCTTTCACTTTTCACTTTCATGCATTGGAGAAGGAAATGGCAACCCACTCCAGTGTTCTTGCCTGGAGAATCCCAGGGACAGGGGAGCCTGGTGGGCTGTCGTCTGTGGGGTCGCACAGAGTCAGACACGACTGAAGCGACTTAGCAGCAGCAGCAGCAGGGGATGCATTTGGACATTAAATAAAAGCTGAGTCATTTTACATATGGTAACGGGAAAGACAAGTGGTTTTGCCAGCCTGTATTACAGACGAAATGGAACCAGACAGAGATTTATTCACCTTAACAATGTTAATACTTAAATAGTGCTCAATTCCAGTACCTTGTGACTTTACTTTGGGAACTAATGCAATATTAAACCTAATTTCTATTCTTCACAGTTGTGTTTGTTTTCATTGTCACGGGTTAACTCCCACTTGGAAATTAAGTCTTTACATTGACAGGAAGTCCCCATATCTTTTTTTCTCAGAATGGTTTTGGCACAATATTTAATGAACCCATTTCTGGCATATAAAGAATGAACTGCCTGAGCTTTTAAATGCCATAGTGAACACGTGTCAGGCAGAGATGGACTCCCTAATTAGTAGTATGTGCCCCTGATTTGTTTAGTATTTGCTATCAGTAAATACCATTATCAAAAGCAATATTCTTTTCCTGCAGTTTATTTATAGATGTTGATAACATCACTAACTTCACTTTAAGGACAGTGGGAAATAATGAATTCTGTGTCTAATCATCCCTTGTTTCACCTTGTTAAAGAAAAACATGGAAGAGACTTTTTACTTCCATAGAAAAGCATTTAAGTGTGTTTAATTTTATTTCTTATACTATAAAATATGTATTAAAAGGCTATAAGAAGAAAATAGAAAAGTAATAGTTAGAATGTGATTTGAAATTATAGACTTTGTACCAAATAGTTAAAATAGAAGGATTTGGAAGCTGAGAAAATCTAGGTTGAAATCCAGCTCTGCCCATACTAGTTGTGTAAATTGGGAAAGTTTTTTGACCTAGCAAAATCTCAGTAATTGAAAATATAAGTGTCTCCCACATTAGAACAATATGACCATTAAATGAGCTAAATAATCCAAGTGCTTAGCTTAGGGCTTCACAAAAATGTCAGCCGTCAGTACCTGGGAACCATTATTATTTTTATGATTTTGTTCTGATAAAGATGGTGAATTTTCTGTTTCCCTTGAGGAATATTCCTTCTGGGTTCACTGTCATAAAGCCACTGGAGCGAGCCAAGGTTGTGAGAGCTTCCGCTCTGTTCAGGAATTGGGCTAATAATAATTCCTGACACCTCTCCCTATGGTCCAAACAAGGGGATATAGTGTAAAAGGAGGAATACAGACTTTTAGCTTTAGACATCCTACATTCAAATCCAACTCTAACAGTTACTTATTAGCTGTGCAGGTCTGGACAAGCTTGAAATTTTTGTCTAAAAGATGACAGTAATAATCTCTGCTGCTTCCTCGGGCTATGCAGTAGGACATGCAGTAAATGTTCATTAATCCTGTTGTTTTATTTGCCCCCAAAGAAGAGAGAACTGTGGCTCTGATGGCCAACGAAACTGGCTGGGGGTCATGCAGCTAGTAAATGGCAAAGATTTAGCCCTTGTGTCTGCGATCAATATCCTTACCTTTTTCTCTCTGTTTTACTACCTCTTCAGGGTTCAGTTAGCAAGGAACACCAGGTGCTTGGACATGTAGTGAATTAAACAACTAAATTAAAATGAATATTTAAGAAGAATATGCAGAGAGGTTAGATTCTGAAAGACAATAAATTATGTTTATAGAGATAAGAAAAAAAAAGTCCACTTAACTATAACTTATATAATTATGGTTTTTTATTAGGACTGGTATTTAGTATGATTAGTAGTTATGAGTTAATAACTAATAACCCAGCAAATAACTCACCAAACTGGAAACCAATATCAGAACTGGATGCTTAAGGAAATTTGTATTAATATTTGGTGATCTTGGGTTCATAAGTCACAGGTTAAAGATGATATTCAGTGCCTAATGTTGAAAATTGGCTCAGGACATGGAGAGTAATTAGTTTAAACTCAGTATCAAATCCTATTATTCATAATCTGGATTAGTATTGATATACTGACACCCATGAGAAAATATTTCTTAGATGAGATACACAAAGCCCCAACCATTAGTCGAGAATTTGATGTATTCAGCTACAACAAGATAAAAGATGGCCGCTTAGAGGAAGGACGTCATAAACATGCATGAAAGCTAGGACAAGGTAAATGCAGCAGGTAAAGCTGATGATAAGATTCACATTCAGAGAACACACTAAAGTTTAGTGCACCCACTAGAAGGGCAGAATTGCAAAATATAAAATAGAAATTGACAAAAGATAGGATTAGGCAATTTATAGGAGGAAAACAAATGCTAAGACTTGTAAAAATAAGTTATATTCAGTTGTTGAGTCGTGTCTGACTCTGCAACCCCAAGAACTGTAGCCTGCCAGGCTTCTCTGTGGTCTGCCATTTCTTGCTCCAGGGGATCTCCCCAACACAGGGATTGAACCTTGAAAACTGAAAAGGAGATCTGAAGAAACTATGGACTTACCATATAAAGGTTTAATAATTGAGACAAATATGCCATACTAATATTAGGTGTTAATAACAGGGAAAAATTGGAGCGGGGTATATGGGAGCTCTTTGTACTATTTTTTTCCATTTTTCTGAAACTATTTTTAATAGTATATTCTAATAAGTAAGTGGGGACAAGAACAGAGGGGGATAACATAAAATTGTTATATGTGCACTAAGCAATTTGGAAGACAGTTTGATTATCATTGGGAGCCTCTGAAGAATTGAATTGAAAAATGTAAATTTCAGAAGCCCTGTGAATGCTTGTGTGCCAAGGGAGCAGGTAGGGGACTTTAAGAAGCCAGAGGAGACCTGGCTGAGTGCCTGAACCAAAGAATAGCAGTGAGAATGAATATAAGAAAAGCTACAAAACACTGGAGTTAATAGAACTTAATCCCTGATTAAATGGGGTTGGGTGGTGAAAGAAAGGGATGGTCTACCATGGTTTTCAAGTTGAAAATGAAATTCTGGAAAAATTCAAATCAGAAAGGGAAATGGCCTAATTAAGTATTTTAAAAGACTAAGGAAGAAAATCTGATGAGAAAGTCCTGAGTGGAAATTGACAGAGGTGGAAAATTTTCCAAGAAATTGGCCTGAAATGTGTGGCTGAAGGGTTTCTGGTCTTCACCAGACAGTACTTAGGAGGCTGTCTTTTGTCAGCTACTATGACATGATAATTTCTGTTCATAAAGAGTAGAGTCAGTTGACTGACTTCTCTGCAGATGACTCTGGGTTTCTGTGCCCTGTAGCTCCAATAAATGAAGCTGGTTACAGCTTTCTGTGTTAAATGTGAGTGAAGACGGTCCTGGGTTCAGTGGGCTTAACTTCAGTATGGGTTTACATGACTTCCAACAACATGCCTGACCCAGGCTACTGCTGGCTGGCCTTCTTCCTCTGTACTTGAGACTCTTAGAAATCATCAATAAGATAAGAGCAAAAAATATAATACACAGCTCATCCACAAGAATGGGGCTTCCCTTTCTTGGGAAGATGGCTGCCAAGCCATCTTGGCAGATGGCTCAGTGGAAACGAATCCATCTGCAAATGCAGGAGACACGGGAGACTCAGGTTCGCTCCGTGGGTTGACAAGATTCCCTAGAGAAGGAAATGGCAACCCACTCCAGTATTCTTACCTGGGCATAGACAGAGGAGCCTGGTGTGCTACGGTGTATGGGGTTGCAAAGGAGTTGGAAACGACTTGGCAGCTAAATAGGAACAACAGCAGCAATCTTCAGAGAAAGAAAGGGAAATACCCAGGTACCAGAAATGGAGAAGTCAAAACTGATTCAGCTTAAACTCAAGGCTTTAAGATCTAGATACAATCCAAGAGGAAAGAGGACCAGACGCTCACGGGCCACTACCATAACTGAGTATTTTCACCTTCTCACCCACAGCCCACAACTTCACGTGTTGAAACCTAATCCCAGGGTGATGTACCTCAAGGTGGGGCCTTTGGGAATTGAATGGGTTGTGATGGTGGAGCCCTCATGAGTAGGATTAGCCCCCTTATAAAAGAGGCCCTAGAGAGTTCCCTCACACTTCACCCAGTTAGGTGGCCATCTACCAAGAGGGCCCTCACCAGACTGCAGCTTTGCTGGCATCCCACTTCAGACTTCTAGCCTCCAGACCTGGGAGATATAAACTTCTGTCTTTTATAAACCACCCAGTACATGGTACTTTGCTGCAGCAGCTCACACAGACTTAGACATTCACCTAGAGAGGACATGGTCTCAGGCTGAATGAGAAGGGAGCTGGAGCAGGGTCTCTGCACCATGCGTAGAGACTGAACGAGCAGCCCCGATGTGGAAACAGCTAGAAGCTCCTCTGGTTTGAAATCTCCAGAGAAGCTTACCCTTTCTATGTCATAAGTGGGGACTTTTTTTTTTCCCTTGAGAAACCAGACACTTTTGACCAGATCTTGTGTGTTGTACAGAGGGCTTCACAGGTGACCCTAGTGGTAAAGACCCTGCCTGCCAGTGCAAGAGACCTAAGAAATAAGGGTTCAATCCCTGGGTCAGGAAGATTGCCTGGAGGAGGCCATAGCAACCCACTCCGGTATTCTTGCCTGGAGAATCCCATAGACAGAGGAGCCTGGCAGGCTACCGTCCATGGGGCTGCAAAGAATCGGACACAACTGAAACGACTTAGCAAGTTGTACAGAATCTTGAGCTGAAAAGACTAATCGGAAGACTTACCTGGAAACCGTTGAGACCCCAGCATTAGATGAACATTAACACTTCTCTGCAAGGCTTTCTACCCAGTGCATCATGCTAGAATCCCTTAAAAAAGAAGAGAAACCCCACTGACAATAGGCTGAATTTAAAAATGTCAATGATGAGATGACAAATGTACCACCCTGAAGGCATCGGCAGTTTCAGCAAGCAAAACAATTATGGATCCAGGAATTTGAGTGACTAGAGCAAACTGAAAGAAACAATAAAATGAGAGACTATAAAATTTTTTAAAGGACTAAATAGAGAATTTCTAGAAATGAACTAGTACCGTCACTATAATTAAAGCCTCGAGGGAATGTTTGACTGACTCAAGTTTTGTCCGTATGCTCCTTGAACATTCCAGAATAGCAGTCAAAAGCTGACAAGCACCTTGGATACTGTGCCGGGAGAGTGATCTGAAATCTTGCTAGTCTTTTGATGGATCATCTCTTCTGTGGTTTATACCACAGAGTCATTGAAATGGCTTCATTCTCCCCCAGTTTTTATCCTGAGTTTGTTTTGATTGAAAAGTATATTGTAATCCCCCCCTTTTTTACAGCAAGAATGTAAGTGTATATTTATTTTAATGACTTTCTATTTTATGATCACACAGGGATAAAATTATTTTATCCTGTCACCTTCAGCTCCAGTGACGAGAAATCCTGATTGATACATAAACTCAGATCCAAAGGACCATGTTATCTATAAGGTTGTTGCTATTCCCTCTTCCAAAGACTGGGGACTACCTTGATTTCAGGATACCCAGCACCCCAGAAATATCACAATAATGTAGTTTTATTTTATTGTTAATTGATTTGGGGGTTTCATTCTCCCTGCTGCTTTTACCATTTCTTGGTATAGATTAGTGTAGTGACTCCAGCTTGGCATTTTATACCAAGACATTTTAAATTCTCTAATTTGAATTAATAAAAGAAGAAAAAGCTACTCCAGTTCAGTTCAGTTCAGTTCAGTCGCTCAGTCGTGTCCCACTCTTTGCGACCCCATGAATCACAGCATGCCAGGCCTCCCTGTCCATAACCAACTCCTGGAGTCCACCCAAACCCATGTCCATCGAGTTGGTGATGCCATCCAACCAGCTCATCCTCTGTCGTCCCCTTCTCCTCCTGCGCTCAATCTTTCCCAGCATCAGGGTCTTTGCCAATGAGTAAGATCTTCGCATCAGGTGGCCAAAGTATTGGAGTTTCAGCTTCAACATCAGTCCTTCCAATGAACATCCAGGACTTATCTTCTTTAGGATGGACTGATTGGATCTCCTTGCAGTCCAAGTGACTCTCGAGAGTCTTCTCCAACATCACAATTCAAAAGCATCAATTCTTCTGCACTCAGCTTTCTTTATAGTACAACTCTCACATCCATACATGACCACTGGAAAAACCATAGCCTTGACTAGACAGACCTCTGTTGGTAAAGTGATGTCTCTGCTTTTTAATATGCTGTCTAGGTTGGTCACAACTTTTCTCCCAAGGAGTAAGCGTCTTTTAATTTTATGGCTGCAGTCACCATCTGAGGTGATTTTGGACCCCAGAAAAATAAAGTCAGCCACTGTTTTCCACTGTTTCCCCATCTATTTGCCATGAAGTGATGGGACCAAAAGCCATGATCTTTAGTTTTCTGAATGTTGAGCTTTAAGCCAACTTTTTCACTCTCCTCTTTCACTTTCATCAAGAGGCTCTTTAGTTCTTCTTCACTTTCTGCCATAAGAGTGGTGTATCTGCATATCTGAGGTTATTGATATTTCTCCCGGCAATCTTGAGTCCAGCTTGTGCTTCTTCCAGCCCAGTGTTTCTCATGATGTACTCTGCATAAAAGTTAAATAAGCAGGGTGACAATACACAGCCTTGACGCACTCCTTTCCCTATTTGGAACCAGTCTGTTGTTCCATGGCCAGTTCTAACTGTTGCTTCCTGACCTGCATACAGATTTCTCAAGAGGCAGGTCAGGTGGTTCTGGTATTCCCATCTCTTTCAGAATTTTCCGCAGTTTATTGTGATCCACACAGTCAAAGGCTTTGGCATAGTCAATAAAGCAGAAATAGATGTTTTTCTGGAACTCTCTTGCTTTTTCAATGATCTAGCAGATGTTGGCAATTTGATCTGTGGTTTTGCTGCCTTTTCTAAAACTACTTTAGTTAAAAGAAGATTAGCATAGTATCACTAAAAACTAACATGTACTTTTAATCCTATTCTATTTATGAACTAAATTTAACAATAGGAAGTTTTTCTTATTCATCCTTATGGCCCCTAAAATTATTGTATGTGTGTTAGATGCTTAAATACTTAGAGTTCTAAATAATTCTTCATGTCTAAAAATTGAAATATTAGTTGTACTAGACCACTAAATGGTCAGAATTCACTGGAACTACATCTCCAATATGTATGTGTTCTTAGTCACTCAGTTGTGTCCAACTCTTTGTGACCTCATGAACTGTAGCCTGCCTGGCTCCTCTATCCATAGGGATTCTCCAGGCAAGAATACTAGAGTGGGTTGCCATGTCCTCCTGCAGGGGATCTTCCCAACCCAGGGATCGAACCCAGGTCTCTCGCATTGCAGGCAGGTTCTTTACAGTCTGAGCCACAAGGGAAGCCCCATTTGCCAATAACTCTACTTAAATAACTTTAAAATATTTATGGAATTCTCTGACAGTCCAGTGGTTAGGACTCTGCAATTTCACTGCAGAGGTTGGGGGTTCGATCCTTTGTCAGGGAACTAAGATCCTGCAGGCTGTGTGGCACAGCCAAGAAGAAAAGAAAGTTAAACTTTCTGTAAGTACAAAGATACTTATAAGAACCCAGTTGTTATTTAGTCACTTAGTCCTATCCAACTCTTTTGCGACCTCACGGACTGCAGCCCACCAGGTTCCTTTGTCCATGGGATTTTCCAGGCAAAAATACTAGAGTGGGTTGCCATTTCCTTCTCCAAGGGATCTTCCTGACCCAGGAATTGAACCCACAGCCCCTGCATTGACAGGCAGCTTCTTTTACCACTGAGCTACCAGAGGAGCCCAATAGGAACCCAATTACCTTTTTTAAAAAGCTAATTCAGTCAGTCAGTTCAGTCACTCAGTCATGTCCGACTTTTTATGATCCCATGGACTGCAGCATGCCAGGCTTCTGTGTCCATCACCAACTCCCGGAGTTTACCCAAACTCATGTCCATTGAGTCAGTGATATCATCCAACCATCTCATCCTCTGTCATCCCCTTCTCCTCCCACCTCAGTCTTTTCCAGCATCAGGGTCTTTTCAAATGAGTCAGTTTTTCACATCAGCTGGCCAAAGTATTGAAGTTTCAGCTTCAGCATCAGTGCTTCCAATGAATATTCAGGACTCATTTCCTTTAGGATGAACTGGTTGGATCTCCTTGCAGTCCAAGGGACTCTCAAGAGATTTCTCCAACACCATAGTTCAAACAGTACTTATTTATTTACTTATTTTTCTACATACCTACATACCCAGAGAAAATGAACCAAATTTTATTTCAAAGACCAGAAATCTATTACTAATTATTTACCCTCAGAAATATTCTGGGTAGCATCAAGCCCAACTTAAAGAACAGGAACTGACACTAAGACCCAGTCACCCCAGAGACCCTCATAGCTGTCATTCCTCCCCTCAGCCTTGAATATATACTAAGACTGGCCCCAGTGAGGTAGAAGCAGAGCAAGGCTTCTCAGGGTTGACCTATTCGAAATAAGGCCAGGACAAGTAGAAAGAATGCAGGAAGATGGGGAGTAAAGGGAGAAGTGACCACATGGTCTAGGTGGCCCGTTGTATCTGGGGTGGGAGCAGCTGGGCCTGGAGAGCCTGGCTCTCCTCACTGTGTGATGGAGCCCACAGCCTGTGCTGGCTCCAACAGACACTTCCTGCCCATCTGGGCCATGGTTCAGACCAACTGCAGGCGATGGTGTGGGTACCAGCCTTGCGGATTAGCTTCTGCCTGTGCTCTTCTGATGGCCTCCGTGAGTACCCTTGTGAGTAACACTGCCCTTGGACCTGGGCTGTAGGCCGTCGTGGGCTCTGTGCTTCTGCTGCCTCCAGCTCCACATGCCCAGCTCTGTTAACATCATTGTATTTATTTCTTTTTGGCTATGCTGGGTCTTCATCGCTGCACCAGCTCTTCTGTAGTTGTGGCAAGGAGGGGCTGCTCTCTAGTTGCAGTGCACAAGCTTCTCACTGTGGTGGTTTCTCTCGTTGCGGAGCTCCACGGTGCACGGGCTTCAGGAATTGTGACATATAAGTTCAAAGGTTTTGGCACACGGGCTTAGTTGTTCCAGAGCATGTGGGGTCTACCTGGATTGGGAATTGAACCAGTGTGTCCTGCATCAGCAAGCAAACTCCTCACCACTGAGACACCAGTGTAGCCCCCCAGCCCCTTTTTTGACCATACTTAGGATCCGTGGACCCTGGAAAGATGGCCATAACACTATTTTTTTTCTTGCTAATCTTACCTATATAACATTTCTACTGCTGTGCATGCATGTGTGGAAAATGGGCCATCATATAGAACATATTAATAGTTTGCCCCCAAGATGAGCCTATCAGAAGTGGAGAATGGGCGAAAGCAAGTGGATAATGTTGTCTTTTTGCCAGTATCTCAGGAATCTGGGAATATGCATGCTCTTTTTAACAAGTGAGTTTTTGATTGTCATTATTAGAGATGATTTTTTTAATTACAACATGATTTTTTTGATGCTTCAAATTAGAATGCAAGGGGGAAGCTGGTAATTTTGAACATTTTGAAAAAGAAAGAAAAAGGAGATTAAAATTTTATGATTGTTCATAGTCATTTTTACCCTTGAGTCTGTAGACTTTCTCCTAAATGTGATGTGTCATAATCTAGTTTTGATCTGATCATAGAGTTTGGAAGACACTAGCTAGCCTGTTTTGTCATATTTTCTTCAATGTTTTTCAAAGACAATGGATCCAAAGGAACCCA
This sequence comes from Bison bison bison, assembly GCF_000754665.1. NCBI lineage: Eukaryota > Metazoa > Chordata > Mammalia > Artiodactyla > Bovidae > Bison > Bison bison. Next base: position 708,318 of record NW_011494459.1, on the reverse strand, counting down.
TAAGTAATCTGATGGACGAGCATCAAGATATAGATGAAAGGTCTAGAACTCGGTGATAATCAATAGCTATTCTATTAATGATAATCAATTGGCCTTCCAGGTGAAGGCAGTAGGATAGAACAGTCTCTTTTAAAAATTATTTTACCTTTTAAAATTAGGAAATAAAAGTTCCATGAAGTGTATTTTCAGTTGTACTCCTGAAATGTTTCCATAAAGTCTGCCATTAGGGAAGCTTACTCAAAAATGGCCATCTGTATCCGGGGATCAAAGTTGACTACGATCTTCAACCACATTCTATGTGAGTAAGCCACCGTATGCTGTAGCAGCACCTACATTTTTAAATGAGATTTCAAGAAATATCAACAAACTCCAGATGGATTTGGTCATCTTCTCTCCAGTGTTTTTGGAGGGGCTAGACTGGACCAGCTTGCAAAATTTATTTAATCTCCTTAATCGGTTTTAATATTTTCAGAGTCTGAACAGTTTTGGAGGGAGAAACAGATGTTGTGTGATAGCTCTTAGTTTTTCAGGAGCTGCTACTAAAATAATTACAGATTGGAAAACATACAGTCAGAAGTAATCTTCATTTGAGTCAGTTTGGCAAAAATAAAGGTAACAGGAAAGCTGTCTCACTTTTGTTTGCCTAATTCTTGCATTTCAGAATTGGGATGCAGATCATGTGAGAACAGCCAGGTACACAGCTGCTACCTTTGTTATGTTTCAGATTTTTGCCATTTGCTAAAACATGCATATCCGTCCACAGTAATTGAGAGCACTACATTAACTGCATCCACTGTGTGGAAGAGAATGCAAATTTCTTTTTGGGGTTTGGGGTATTTACTACCATTTCAAGAAAACCTTCAGTATACATAGTGAAAGAGTTTTTTTTTTTTTAATATTTTACAATTTAATGGGAAAAGTTATACAGATTAATAACAATGTAGAGTTATGTGAAGCTATAAAATGTATGTAGTAAATTTTAACATAATTATTTAAGAAAAAATGTGTGCTCTGAAAGACAAACAAATTAATTAAGGACTTTCCTTGAAATCCAATGGTGAAGACCCTGTGCTTCCAATGCAGAGGACATGGGTTTGATCCCTGGTTGAGGAATTTAGATCCCACATGCTCTGCAGTGTGTAGCCAAATTAAAAAAAAAAAAATCCATTAAGATTCATGAAGTCTAAAGAAAATATATGGGTGGGGGGAGAGAGAAATACCTTTTCAAGGAGGGGAAGCAAATCATATAGTAGAAATCATTTGGGGATTCCTACCTGTACTCCACTTAGCTAAGGAAGACTTTTTTTTCTTTCATGTTGTTAGGAATTCATAGTAAATATGGTCACAGTGAATGAACACCCTACACCAAACTCATAGTTGACTATTCCTATGGTTTTAGTTAATAAAGTGGATATCAGTCTTGGCTCTTTTTATCCCTTAAACCCTGTTTTCTAACCAATAACCAGTTCTGCCATCTTAGTTTCAGGATCTAGCCAGGATCGGCCACCTCTCACCACCTCTTTTCCTGCCTGGTCCACTGTCCCATTGAACCAAAATGATTACCTTTACTGCATTACCAGTCTCCCAGCTTCAGTTGCCCAACAGTCTGTCTTCAAAACCAGAGTCAACATGATCTTTAAAAGCATAAATTAGGTCAAATTCCTAGTTCAAATACTTCCTTTGAGCTTTCAGATACTCAGAGTCAACATTAAAGGTCCGCCAGTGCTGGACTCTTCTCCTTCTTCCTGGAGCTCTGTTGCCCCACTGAGCTCATCTTCTGATGCTGAACCCCTCCAGGGGCTGTAGGCTCACTGCTGTGGGATGCTCTCCTTCCTCAGGAACATTGAAGATGCTCCTCCCTCACCTGGGACTCTCCTCACATCTCATCACCTGCACCCTCTTATTATCTACTCAGGGAAGAAGACCCCACGATACTTTATTTACAGTTGAACCTTTGATACTATGTATCCCTGTTTCCTTTTTGCTACCTTCTAACATCCTATATATTTAATTATTTACACTATCATCTTTCTCTCTCAACTACAGATGAAGGAATTTTTGTCTGTTTGGTTAGCTACCAAATTTCCCAGTGCCTTCAAGAGGCTTTAGGCACACTGTAGGGAATCAATAAATATCTGATGAATGAAAAAATAAAGTCCAACATATTTACAATTTAGTTTTATAATCATTTCCCTAGATAAAATCTCAAAAGTAAATTTTAGTTCTGGGTCACTTCTAGTTAACAAAAATAAACTCGAAATGATTAACTAAAATTGGTTCTAATTAATTTTGTCAATCTCTGTAGAGCTTGCCTTACCAATCAATTGAGAATGGCAAAGAAAACCAGAAATCTTTCTCTCTCATTTAAATAAAATCCTATTTATAAGGCACTGTGTACTGCTGCCAACCTTAGCTTGACCTGGAGTTCATGAACGTCTGTCTCCTTGGCTCAGTGCTTTCCAATTCTTTAAAAAACAAAAAGAATGGAAAAACAAAAAACAAAAACAAAAATTTGGGTCCGCATTTGCTTTTTGTATGACAAAGAAGGAAAGGATCCTTAAAATTATTTTTTTTCTGTTGTAAATACATCTCTATATACTTTCTCAAGTATCTAGTACAGCTATGGCAAGGGGTTTTTGCTCTGACTTAATTCTCGAGAAGCATAAGTCAAAAGTTAGGAGATAGAGAATGATGCCAGGAATTGCTTCTTTCTCTAACTTACTAGGATCAAATAAGCACAAGTGATTGCTCAGAACACATAACTAGGAACTATGTTCTTATTATGCACCTGTTTATAAGCCTGAGAATGCAAATGAATTTGATCTCTGGTGTAAATTTCTTATTAAAAACACAAGTGAAAGATAGAAAAGTGGTAGTACAAAAGGCAAACCCCCCAAAGGGTAAACAGTTAGCCTTTCCTGTGGATTTTTGAATGCTGGTAACTCAGATGGTAAAAAAATCCTTCTACAAAGCAGAAGACCCAGATTTGGTTCTTGGGTCAGGAAGCCCCCCTGGAGAAGGGAATGGCAACCCACTCCAGTATTCCTGCTTGGGAAATGCCATGGACAGAGACATGTGGCGGGTTATAGTCCATGGGGTCGCAAAGAGTTGGAAATGACTGAGTGACTAACACACATAACTGCAAAATGAAGAGATGGACGGATGGATGAATAGACAAGTAGGTAATCTTACTTGTTTAGACAGTTATAAGTACATTTGCAAGTTTCACATATAATTAACGTGAGAAATAGTGCTAAGAGTGTACCATACACCAAAAATAGGATTATTATTTGAATAATTTTCTAACTTGGCCAGAAGCAATATAATATAATTACAGTACATTTGAAATGGAACGGGAAAGTGGGAGCATTTAAATCAGCAAAGCTATTATGTTCGACTTGTGCGATTAATCTTTGCAAGGAATGGCAAACAGATTTTTAATGAGTTTAAACGTGGGACTAAGATCACTGGATAGTCCACACTTGGTATCAAGAATGAGGAGCATGGAGTAAGCAAATACAGAGAATGGGGGTGGGGGAGGGG
>NW_011494459.1:687192-704675 GCF_000754665.1 Bison bison bison | reverse complement strand
GGAGGTGGTGGCCCATGGAGGGTCCACATGGGACAGAGGCAGTTTCTGGGTAGTTAATTTTGTTGTCCTTTTGCTTGTTTCTTTACATTGTGGTGGTTTACATGCTATAGACCAAAGTTAAGAAACACAGCTTGGAATCATAGCAGCTCATTTCTTTGTTGACATCTGTAATTATTTAAACAAAACACTCCATGATATGAAAGTCAGTTGCTTTCCGAGACCCCAGTAATGGAATTTATTTCCCATTTTTATTTCTAACTTCACTTCTTATTTGAATTCCTTTGCTTCAAATTTCCTGTTGACATTTTTTTTTAAATCATTGTAGCCTATTTCAGTATCCAGTTTATCATCCTGAAGAATTCCTTCCATCAGTGTACACATAATATCCTAAAACTGAAGCCTCTGACCTCAAATGGTGAAGATTGCCCACCCCAGGAAGTGGGCAGTGAAGAATAGGGAAACTGGGAGAGACCAAGGCCAGGACTCAGGTTGAGAGAAGTTGGCAGGTATTAGCGCTTTGTTATAGATCTAGTCCAAACTGAATACCAGGGAGCCGGGCTCTACCTGAAGTAGAGGAGGGGGTCACTGAGTCCTCTGCCCGACAAGTCATTAAACGCGAGCTCCAAAAAGCCTAGACTTTAGACCTGTGACATCTCTTGCCCTCAACTCTTTGTTCTTGGCTGGAAATTATGTCCTCTGTTTGGTCCAAGTGGCCATTATTTGCAGAAGTGTGTTTAGATATCACTGAATCTTCCTGCCAATGCAGAAAGATCCCCTGCAGTAGGAAATGGCAACCCATTCCAGTATTCATGCTTAGGAAATCCCATGGACAGAAGAACCTTGTGGGCTACAGTCCACAAAGAGTCACAAAGAGTCAGACATGACTGAGCAATTGAGCACACAAGCACAGGTTATAATGAGGAGCGGGGCATTCATTTGTGAGCAAGGTCAAATTTCTGTGACCCTCTGTGGAGGCCTTGAAACCACCTGCTATGGTCTGAATATTTGTGTCTGCCCAAGATTCATATGTTTAAATCCTAACCCCCCAACGTATTAGTATTAGAAGGTGTGGGGCCTTTGGGAGCCCCTTAGACCATGAGGCTAGGACCCACAGGAATGGGATTAGTGCCTTTATAAAAGAGACCCCACAAAGCTCCCTCCTCCCTTCTGCCATATGAAGACTGGATGAGAACTGTTTGACCAAAGCAGGTTCCTCACCTGACCATGCTGGCATCCTGATCTCAGACTTCCAGCCTCCAGAACTGACAGCAATAAACGTCTGTTGTTTATAAGCCACACTGTCTGTGGCAGTTTTCTTAGATCAGTCCAAAGGGACAAAGACACGACTATAGCCTGGCCACCCACCTGTCACCTTTTGTTAATTCAGCCCAGATCATAGGACTCAACATAACTTGAGTGTCAAATAACAATGCAACACTGATACTAACATCACTTTATTCTTTAAATTTTTAACCTTTACCAGGAGTTTATGAAGAAGCTACAGAGCATCTCTTAGAAGCAGTGACTCAGTCCTTATTTCTTTCTGATCTAAATTTATTTCTCAGAAAATAATTTCCCCAAACCTTGACTACAAACATTTGAATTTTTTTTAATGTCACTCTATTGTTTCCTCATTTACAAGGAGTGTTGGCTCAACTCAGCACAAATCCCTTCCAGCTCTGAAATTCAGGGATTTTATAGTACTAGTTCACTGAAGCTAAGATATGCTCAAGATGTTTAAGGCCATCCACACTGGAGGGCAGGGGAAGAGACTCCACAGGGACCTTGACCCCTTGCCTCTAGGCTTAGTCCACCCCCAGGAAATGTCGACCACGGGATGCTTGAAGCTAGAATAGCAGAGACATTCCTAGTTCTAGTAGGTCAGAGGTTTGTGAGCCATCTCTGACTCTTAAGTCTTAGTGGGCCTACTCCCACCTGGCCTGTTTCTCAATCCTTGAATTATTTTTACATTTAGTCTCAGGTTCTTATAAAAGGGCTGGCTTTGACCTGACATGGGGACTGTTGTGCCTTCTGCACTCTGTTTGCATATTTGGCCATGCACAGATAAGACTTCAAAATGCTTCACTTATTTATGCATGCAGTCGATCCAGCACATTTTTACTTAGGGGCAGTCCATCAGACTTCCAGGGTTTGAGATTCAGCACTAAACAAAATGAGCAAAGTCCCTGCCTTCAGGAAGTTCACACTCAGTGAGAGGAGACGGAAAATTGAAGAGCCATGTCGAACTATGAGGGGCTTCACCTGTGGCTCAGTGGTAAAGAATCCACCTGCCAATGCAGGAGACACAGGAGATGCAGGTTCGATCCCTGGGTTGGGAAGATGCACTGGAGAAGGAAATGGCAACCCACTCCAGGGAGTTGTAGCCTGGTGGGCTATAATCCATGGGGCCACAAAGAGTCGGAGATGACGAAGCGACTAGCACTAACTGACAGGACTGGAATGAGGCCACACTTAGGAACAGATAGAAAAATGCAATGTCACTTTGGGAGTAGAACACTGGTTAATTAATGGGAACGCCATACTAGAAAACAGTATTAAGGGTACATTTGGGATCCTCATACATGCATTTCTCAATGTGAAAATATGAATGAAATCTAGTGACTCCACTTTTAGGCTACCCTGATTCAAATTAAACTTGGAAATTGGCCAGGCAATTAAGGAAACAGATGACAAATATTAGACCTGAGTTCCAAGCTTTATTCTTTACACTTTTCCACTGAATTTCTTCTGTAGACATCCATTTTCTCTTGCTTGCTAGATTACTGTTTTTAAGTGATATCGGAAGCTTTTAGCAGGCTGTGGGTGAGGAGTGCCAGAGTCTCACCTTGTTGGAGGTGCCCTCTGCCTATTTGTAGAATGAACTTTTGAGGGCAGAATGTACTGGAAGCAAGGCCATTAAATCTTTTGTCAAAAGGGCCTAAGAGCTCTGTCCATTCCAGTTGGGTGATCTTGTCAAAGTGATGGGTGATCTTGTCAAGATGATGGGTAAATATTATTGTTTGAGAAAGGTTCAGCCTCATCAAAATTCCAAGCATAAACTTTGCAAGATTGCCATATCATTTGATCTGATTGTTTGAGGTATTAACCATCAGACACTTTTTTGGTACAAGGTTTGTACCAAACTCAAGGTTTGTGAGAGGTTAGAAGAATGTAGAATCTGAATTCATTTGAAGGCGCTTGCAACATGGTGCTGGTGCTTAGTCACTCAGTCGTGTCCAGCTCTTTGTGACCCCATGGAGTGTGGCCCGCCAGCTCCACTGTCCATGGGGATTCTCCAGACAAGAAAACTGGAGTGGGTTGCCATTTCCTTCTCCAACTTGCAACATGATATTGACCTAAATACATATGTAAAATCATAAAATATTAAACAGAAATACAGTGTTGACTAAACATATACTCTTTCCACATGGGTTAGAAATTTATATTAGAATGGATTTATCATTAGTTGTCACTTGTTTTGAAGTTTTAAATGAAGTATCTTTTAATATCTTTCTGCAGTCTTGGGGATTCATGATATGTGGAGAAGAGATGCTTCTAGGAACTATCTAGGAACATTTTCCATTCTGAGATCAAGTACCTCAGCACTGTATTGATTGGCCTTCCCAGGTGGCACTAAAAGAACCTGCCTGCCAATGCAGGTAGACATGAGACTCGGGTTCCATCCCTGGGCAGGAAGATCCCCTGGAGGAGGGCATGGTAACCCACTCCACTATTCTTGCCTGGAGAATCTCATGGGCAGAGGAGCCTGGTGGGCTACAGTCCATGGGGTCGCAAAGAGTCAGACAAGACTGAAGCAACTTTACAGGCACGCACGCAGATAAAATGCATGAAGGTCAGGCAGCTTTAAGACTATCACTTTATTTGTTGTTTTTCTTCTCAGCTTTTAAAAAGTGCAAAAAAGTTGAATATCATTTATTTTTCAATCTGTTGTAGTTAATACGATAAAATAAAACCTTTCCATTGCTTGCTGCTGAGTAGAACTTAAGGCACAGTTTCCATAGTTAAGACACCACTTATTTTTCTAAGTTGGCAAAGTAAGACTATTTTCAGAGATAAAGCTTGAATGAAGATCTAGGACACTGGTCCTCATATTTGGAAGACAGAGCTCTTTTTATCACCATTAGCGTTGTTGTACTCCAAGTGGTTTAAGCTTTTTAAGCCCTGTAAACCATGTAGTAAAGTAACAATAATAAAAACAAAACTCAAGTCCGCATCAAGCTCTCTGCTAAGCACTTTCCATGTATTGTCTCATTTAATTTTTACCTTATTTTTTGTGTTTTATAACAAATATTTGAGTAGACCAGCACTATGATCTCTATTGCATAAATAAACAGATTCAGATGCAGAGCAGGGGTTATATGCCCTGGTATTTGCTTTAGGGGCTGGTTTGTGGAATCAAGGAATCCAGCATTTTTCTTTGATGCTTGTGAATCACTAAATCTAAATCATCTCTGCAAAACTGAAGTTCATAGAATTTTTATGCTGGTGATTTTCTCCAATATGGTCTTGTGTCACATCCTTAATTTTTTCTTGTCCAAGGTAATAATCTCACATACGTGGTCCATAGTTAGGACTTCCCACTTCCACTGCAGAGGACACCGGTGGTTCTGTCCCTGGTTGGGGAAGTAATGCTGTGTGACATGGCCAAAAAAACAACCAAACAAAACTTCATATCTGATCTCCTGGATTGGGGTGAAGATAAAATGAAAAATAGGATACAGAAAAATTAGGAACAGGAGAACTGGCCTGAAGCACAAGTTTGCTGCAGGAATTCTAAGGAACTTCAATAGGCAGATATGCCTTATGAGTCTGTTAAGGAAATAGGTGGTCACATCAAGGAGAGGCTATGACTATTTGCAGAACACTGTTCCCCTGGTCCCAAACAGAGAAATAGTGAACTTGAAAGGAAAGATTTGCTTGCTCTCTGATTCATTCCCCAGTTTTTTCACCTGTATCTACTCATATACTGTTTTCATTAAGAGAGTTTCACATATACAAGTTCGCCTGGAATCCCCCAGCTTGTGTAGAAATGCGCTTTAGGAAAACTCATCTCTGCTTATGTTTTCTGGACTCACAGTGTCCCTGGTTTTCTCATGTTACTCAGAATCCAACAGCTAGTTAGGACTTTGCTCCCATCCTTATATCAGTGAACCCCACCATCTGTGCTTCCTCCCATGCATCTCTGTGGGACTGGGAGACATTCTCTTTCATGGAAGTTAGCCACTGGGTTTCCATTCCTTCACAGATCCACAGTCACATTCTTGAACTTAGAAGTAAGCAAATTCTCAGGGATTTCCCCCTGGATAGCATTGGTGAAGCCTGGAGAGAAAAACAGAGTCAAAAGTCAAAAGGCTTAAAAAGATGATATTTATTCAGCACTAGCTAAATGCAAGACTCTTTGGCTCTTTACATGTATTATTAACTTGTTTAATCGTATCAGTTCTTTTAGGACCACAACACTAAATATTGCCCAGCTAATAAACTATAGACCTGGAAGAGGGTTGAAGTCTAGTGGTCAGATTCCAGAGCCTATGCAAGTTATACTGTGCTCTTTTTGCCTCTCATCAGCCAACATGATTAAGTTTCAAAGGGGTTACAATCAGATGACAGTGGACTCCAGCAGTGTCTGAACATTGTTGGAAGTAGATAACATTCTGCAACTACCCTGGTCGCAACCATGGAAGAAGGCAAGGAGCTGAAAGGCTGTGTTTTGAGGTCTGGAGTCACCAAAAATGATGGCAAGCATCTGCTCTAAGGGAGGCTATGAAAGTGTATTCTGGCATGAATTAAGAGATGGCTCCCAAAGAATCCACCTGCAAGGCAGGAGACGCTAGTTCAACCCCTGGATTGGGAGGATCCCCCAGAGGAGGAAATGGCTACCTACTCCAGTAGTCTTGCCTGGAGAATTCCCTTGACAGAGGAGGCTGGTGGGCTACAGTTCATGGGGTCACAGAGATGAACACAACTAAATGACTAAGAACCAAAAGTGCATTTGAGGAATAATCAAGCAAGACCATTAGGAACCAAAATTATGCTTCCTCTTCTTTCAGTTCAGTTCAGTCACTCAGTTGTGTCTGACTCTTTGCAACCCCATGGACTGCAGCATGCCAGTCTTCCCTGTCCATCACCAAATTCCAGAGTTTACTCAAACTCACATCCATTGAGTCAGTGATGCCATCCAACCATCTCATCCTCTGTCGTCCCCTTCTCCTCCTGCTATCAATCTTTCCCAGCATCAGGGTCTTTTCAAATGAGTCAGTTCTTCTCATCAGGTGGCCAAAGTATTGGAGTTCCAGCATCAACATCAGTACTTCCAATGAATATTCAGGACTGATTTCCTTTAGGATGGACTGGTTGGATCTCTTTGCCATCCAAGGGATTCTCAAGAGTCTTCCCCAAAACCACAGTTCAAAAGCATCAATTCTTTGGCACTCAGCTTTCTTTATAGTCCAACTCGCTCTTCCATATGGAACTTCAGGAAAAACCGTCTAGCTTTGACTAGACGGACTTTTGTTCATAAAGTAATGTCTCTGGTTTTTAATATGCTGTCTAGGTTGGTCATCACTTTCCTTCCAAGGAGCAAGTGTCTTTTAACTAATGGCTGCAGTCACCATCTGCAGTGATTTTAGAGCCCCTAAAAATAAAGTCTCTGTGTTTCCACTGTTTCCCCATCTATTTGCCATGAAGTGGTGGGACCAGATGCCATGATCTTAGCTTTTTCAATGTTGAGTTTTAAGCCAACTTTTTCACTCTCCTCTTTCACTTTCATCAAGAGGCTCTTTAGTTCTTCTTCACTTTCTGCCATAAGGGTGGTGTCATCTGCATATCTGAGGTTATTGATATTTCTCCCGGCAATCTTGATTCCAGCTTGTGCTTCTTGCAGCCCAGCGTTTCTCATGATGTACTCTGCATATAAGTTAAATAAGCAGGGTGACAATATACAGCCTTGACGTACTCCTTTTCCTATTTGGAACCACTCTGTTGTTCCATGTCCAGTTCTAACTGTTGCTTCCTGACCTGCATATAGGTTTCTCAAGAGGCAGGTCAGGTGGTCTGGTATTCCCATCTCTTTCAGAATTTTCCACAGTTTATTGTGATCCACACAGTCAAAGGCTTTGGCATTGTCAATACTGGTGAAAAAATAAGGCATGAAAGGGGGGGGGGGGGGCAGTATTAAACATTCTGTCATTTTACAGGTTGCACACAAGTACCACATTTCCAACTCTTATGTTGACTATGAGGGCTACTCCATTTCTTCTAAAGGATTCTTGCCCACAGTAGTAGATATAATGGTCATCTTAGTTAAATTCGCCCATTCCAGTCCATTTTAGTTCCCTGATTCCTAAAATGCCAATGTTTACTCTTGCCATCTCCTGTTTGACCACTTCCAATTTACCTTGATTCTCGGACCTAACATTCCAGGTTCTTATGCAATATTGCTCTTTACAGCATTGGACTTTACTTCCATCACCAGTCACATCCACAACTGGGTATTGTTTTTGCTTTGGCTCCTTCCCTTCATTCTTTCTGGAGTTATTTCTCCACTGATCTCCAGTAGCATATGGGGCACCTACCAACCTGGGGAGTTCATCTTTCAGTGTCCTATCTTTTTGCCTTTTCATACTGTTCTTGGGGTTCTCAAAGCAAGAATACTGAAATGGTTTGCCATTCACTTCTCCAGGGGACCACATTTTGTCAGAATTCTCTACCATAACCTGTCCATCTTGAGTGGCCCTACACAGTATGGCTCATAGTTTCATTGAGTTAGACAAGGCTGTGGTCCATGTGATCAGATTGGTTAGTTTCCTGTGATTGTGGTTTTCAGTCTGTCTTCCCTCTGATAGAGAAGGATAAGAGACTTATGGAAGCTTTCTGATGGGAAAGACTGACAGAGGGTGAAATTGGTAAAAAATCCACTTATTTACCAATGAAGAATCAATGAATATTCTGATTTCTTAAGAAGAAAAATTGGAAAGAATGCCAACTGTGGGGTCAAAAGTCCTGGCACCACCACCAACTAGCTCTGTGACCTTGAAGAAGTGATGTCACCTCTTTAGGTCTTAAAAATGTGAATAACACTACAAAAGTTTTCACAGGAGACAATATAATGACATGTCAATTGTCATGCAAATATAATATGATGAATTAATATTGCTTCTCCATGGTGGAGCTTGATATATATAGCAATTCTGCTTCTAGAACATTTTAAGTTTTGAGACTATCTGTACAAAATAGCTCTGGGGCCTTTACTCTGGATAATATTTTGAGGAAAAACAATTTATGATAAAATTTTTAATTGACAGAACATATTGAAAGCTGCCTTCCCAGGTGTTAGGATTGAGATGTAGAAGTGTACAAGTTAACGCATGAGCAGAACTTTTTCTGCTCCTATGTGATACAGCTCTCTGCTGGGTCACAGCACCTGTGTCTAGCCACTGTGAGACCATAAATCTGTGCAAAACTTCCTATTGTTATAAATACAGTATCAGATAGAACTAGTGACAGATTTCCTCTTCTTAGGCTCCAAAACCATTGTGGATGGTGGCTGCAGCCATGAAATCAAAAGACAATTGCTTCTTGACAGGAAAGCAATGACAAACCTGTAGAGTGTGTTGAAAGCAGAGACATTACTCTGCTGACAAAGGTCCATATAGTCAAGGCTGTGGTCTTCCTAGTGATCATGTATGGTTGTGAGAGCTGGACTGTTAAGAGGGCAGAATGCCGAAGAATTGATGCCTTCAAAATCTAGCGCTGGCAAAGACTCCTGAAAATCCCTTGGACAGCAAGGAGATCAAACCAGTCAATCTTAAGGGAGATCAATCCTGAATATTCACTGGAAGGACTGATGCTGAAGCTGAAGCTCCAGTATTTTGGTCATCCGATGCGAACAGATGACTCGTTGGAAAAGTTCCTAATGCTGGGAAAGATTGAGGGCAGGAGAAGAGGGTGTCAGAGGATGAGATGGCTGGATGGCATCACTGATTCAATGAGCATGGACTTGAGCAAACTCCGGGAGATGGTGAAGGGCAGGGAGTCCTGGCGTGCTGCAGTCAGTGGGGTCGCGAAGGGTCAGACACAACTGGGCAACTGACCGATAACAGCAGGTACAACTGGGGAGTTTCCCGAACATGAGTCTGTATTCTACACTCACTATGCCCTATTTTCGGAGAAGGCAATGGCACCCCACTCCAGTACTTCTGCCTGGAAAATCCCATGGACAGAGGAGCCTGGAAGGCTGCAGTCCACAGGGTCACTGAGGGTCGGACACGACTGAGCGACTTCACTTTCACTTTTCGCTTTCCCGCATTGGAGAAGGAAATGGCAACCCACTCCAGTGTTCTTGCCTTGAGAATCCCAGGGATGGGGGAGCCTGGTGGGCTGCCATCTATGGGGTCGCACAGAGTCGGACACAACTGAAGCGACTTAGCAGCATGCCCTATTTTACACAGCAAAAATGCAGAGCAGGCTGGTTTTCACACGTGGGTAAAATCAACACTGTCTCTTTGATGCAGGGAGGAAAACCAAACACAATCCTTCTTCCCTTGGGGAGCATCAAGAAGTAGCAGAACCCATTAAAATCTATTGCCCAGATGATTGAATTAGATTCTAAATGAGTGATGGTAATAACTGTGCATTTGTCCAAGTGGATAAAGAGAGAAATATAATTTGTAGTCTTGTGGGTGCTGTACTGTGCAAAGGCTAATTCATAACAGTGGAGAAAAGTTCTATTGCTTTTAATTGTATTCATTTAGTAGCATCCATTCTCCTGGCATAGGAAAAGTTTCATTTTTTTCCTAAATAAATAAATAAGTAGATTCCCATCACCAATGGGGAAGATTTATGCTGACAGAATCTAATAGCGTAAGTCATCTTGTGTTGTTTCTCAAAGGCGCTTGAGCAAGCTGTCTTGGTTTGGATGGAAAGCAAAATGCTAAACTCCTATTATATGTGATGACTTTAATTCTGAGAAGAACAAACCTTCCTTGATAAGCATTTGTTACCATTATTTAAAGTACGAAGTCTTCTTTTCTCATGCCCTTAGCTTCTCTCCTGTTAGAAATGTGCGATCACTTCTTGCATGACAAAATGATTGATTTTTAAACCAACACATCCAAAACTGAAAGGCAGAGGGAAGGAGGGAGGAGGTTATGATTCCCACAGAACTTTCTAAGCTGTCTCTGGAAGAGACTTTTAAAGGTCACTTCTTGCCACTTAGTTTGAACTCTCCGGTGGATACTTGGAAATCTAAATCAAGATCTATCTTGTCATGAAGTAGTAGGGGTGAGCCGCCTCTGTGTCACCTTTGTGCTTCACACAAGTATATGTGGTTTGGATAAATTATTTGCACCAACAGTGGGGGAATCATGGTCATAACATGTGTACCCTACAATACAGTTACCTGGAAGAAATTAGAAGGGAATCCAGAACACGGTGTTATTATCACTCTACCTGGTGAAACAAGCAGGGTTTTTTGCACCAGGCTTCACCTTGGAAGCAGACAGGGAAAATACTGATTTTTCTGTTCCTTCTCTTCTGCATCTGGATGAAGCAGCTTTTAAAATCTACATCAATTTTACAGTTCAGTCCTACACCTGGTCTTTTTACTGCCAGTGTTTGGATAGTATACAGAACCCAGTGCCATGCATTCTTCCTAAAGAAAGTGAAATCACTCAATACAGTCAGACTCTTTGTGACCCCATGGACTGTAGCCTACCAGGCTTCTCTGTCCATGGGGTTTTCCAGGCAAGAGTACTGGAGTGGGTAGCCATTTCCTTCTCCAGGGAATCTTCCCAACCCAGGAATTGAACCTGGGTCTCCCACATTGTAGGCAGACACTTTACCCTCTGAGCCACCAGGGAAGGCCCAGCATTCTTCCTAAGTCTCTGAAAAAAAGAAAGCCAGAAATTGATCCCTACTTTTCCACCTAGACCTGGAAAACATCAATTATTTCCAACTTCAGTGTCATGATGCAAAAGTGAAGTTAAATTATTTGCCAGCTTTCAGTTTCTTAATACTCAAAAAATACTTGTAAGAAGGGATCCACAAAATGAGTTTTCTCATAGCATGGTGCATAGCATGAAGAAATCAGAAGATTCTTTTAAACAAAAATTATATTTGATTTGAATGCAAGTAAAATTGATGCTGAAGCTGAAACTCCAGTACTTTGGCCACCTGATGTGCAAAACTGACTCATTTGAAAAGTCCCTGATGCTGGGAATGATTGAAGGTGGGAGGAGAAGAGGCGACAGACGATGAGATGGTTGGATGGCATCACTGACGTGATGGACATGAGTTTGAGTAGGCTCTGGGAGTTGGTGATGGACAGGGAAGCCTGGCGTGCTTCAAACCATGGGGTTGCAAAGAGTCGGACATGATTGAGCAATTGAACTGAACTGAAAATTTATTTAGAACATAGGCAAAGCTAAATAACTATTATGCTAATCATATTTCTTTCTTTTCTTTCTTCTGGTTGTATTGAAATATAATTGATACACAGTACAGTAGAAATTTAAGATGTACAGTGTAATGATTTGACTTACATACATCATTAAATGGGCTTCCCTGGTGCCTCAGACTGTAAAGAATCTGCCTGCAATGCAGGAGACCTGGGTTCAGTCCCCAGGTAAGGAAGATCCCGTGGAGAAGGGAATGGCTACCCAGTTTATTACTCTTGCATGGAGAATTAGCGTGGCAGGCTACAGTCCATTGGGCTGCCAAGAGTTGGACACAACTGAGTGATTGACACACATCATGAAATGATTATCCCAAGAAATTCATTGACCATTCATCTTCACATGAAGAAATGAAATTTTAAAAATGGGGAAAAATTGTGTTTATGATGAGAACACATAGGATTCATTCTTCTTTAACAACATTCGTATATAACACACGGCAGTCTGAATTATGTTCATCATCCTGTACATTACATCCTCAGTACTCCTTTACCTTATAACTGGAAGTCTGTAGCACCCTTTGACAGCCTTCATCTGATTCCTTCTTCCCCCACCAGAAATCTCATCTCTTTTTCTGTGAGTTTGTGTGAGTAGTTGATTGTTTTTGAACTATAATTAACCTACAAGACTATGTTAGTTCCTGTTATATAATATAGTGATTTTTTTCTGTGCATTTCAGAATGATCACCAAGATAAGTCTAGTTATCTTGATATATCATCACAAAGATTACGTAGTTATTGACTAATATTCCCCACAGTGTACATTTTATATCTGTGATTCTTTTATTTTACGGCTAGATTTGTATTTCTTAATCATCCTCACCACTTTCTACATTTATTGACTTATTATATTTTTATAAGTAAAATCCTAACGTCATTGAAGAAGTGTTACAGAGAATACAGGACAACCCAAAAGGAGAGGATCAAGTAAATAATTTGCTACTTAAATGTTTCTTCAACCTATGGCTCATTTTAAATATGTTAAAGCTTATGAAGTGTTACTTGTGATAAGATAAAATTTTACTAATAACAGTACTCCATAAGACAATGCCTCAATTCTTCATAAATCAATATCACTTATTTTTAGAAAGTTGCTGCTGCTGCTTAAGTCACTGCAGTCATGTCCGACTCTGTGTGACCCCATAGATGGCAGCCCACCAGGCTCCCCCGTCCCTGGGATTCTCCAGGCAAGAGCACTGGAGTGGGTTGCCATTTCCTTCTCCAATGCATGAAAGCGAAAAGTGAAAGTGAAGTCGCTCAGTCATGTACGACTCTTAGCGACCCCATGGACTGCAGCCTACCAGGCTCCTCCATCCATAGGATTTTCCAGGCAAGAGTACTGGAGTGGGGTGCTATTGCCTTCTCTGTTTAGAAAGTTACTTGTCATCAAGTTTTAAATAACTTTCAAGCAGAGTAATGTAAATCTAACAAAAGTTTAAAATGAACTTCCAAAGGAAAAGTACAAGTATGCATGGAAGGAAAGAAAGAGAATCAAATTCTATCTGTAATGAAAAATACATTACATGAAGGCAATTTTGAATTTGTTTTTAATGAGGTTTTGTGTGTGTGTGTGAGGATTGCATCATGGCAAGTAATCCTGAGTTATATATTCTTCCAATATACTAGGACTAAGATAGAATCTTGCATAGATGGAAAACTGCCCCTATTTCTCATAAATAATTCTGAGTCTAATCTTTTTGGTTCTAACTCCATATGATTTATAATAAGCAATGACAAATTTTCCAGTAATTAACGTGTTGCAGGACAATAACAAAGAGACTGTGGTTAGGTCTCAATAAATCTGGAGAAGGAACATAGTTTCAAATTCTTGCAATGTCCTGTCTCCCAAGAGCTAATATATTTTGTGTCATATTGGGACATCTTTTAGTGGCTGGTGGTTTCATTCTTCAAAACATGGTGTTATCACCATGTTAGAAATCAGCCTCTGATAACAGCCTTTTAGTGTTAAAATCAGACTCTGATGACAGCTTTCCCCGACATTGACCCCTTAGGATGCTGTTGAAGATTTATTTGTTCAGTAGTTTTGTCTGTTATAAGTAAGGAGCTGTATTTTAGGAGAGACATGTAGTGGGAAGGGCACACACTTTGAAGTCGCTGAGATCTTGGCCAGCTTCCTTTGTGACTTTCTAGCTCTATTGTTCAGTCCCCAAGCCTGTAAAATGGAGGTAATGCCACTTACTTTTTCGGTGTCCCCTTGAAAAAATGCACAGTGTGAGAGCTATAAGTTAAGCTCAGAAGACAGCATCTCAGATAGCTCTGAGAAACTGCTCCAAAGAGGCAGGGGGGAATAGGTTAGTACATATGTGATTTTGGTGGAGGGGAAATGCATATTTTTATATACTGAGGCTTTTTTTAAATGTCAGTGTCTGTACCTGGCTGGAGTCAGTATATTCAGAATAATTGTAATTTTTCCAGAATTTTAAATGTTCTGTTTTTAATGCACTTTTCTTTTATAATTTTGTGTTAAAATATTTGAGAAATGTTGATTAATTTTGGTGACCAAATATCTCCAAAGTTGAAATTACTAAAATTTTTAAAATTTTGTCTTTGCTAGGTTATTTTGGTTTTAGCATTAAATATTACCTCAGGTCAATCTCTATAAGGGGTTTGTTTAATTCCTAATTCTATAAAAGCATAGTTCAGGGAACTGTACTGGTACACAGCCTGTTTAACTAAGGCCTTACCAGATGAATCTAAAGCCTACCTTTATTTTGGTTAAAGAAAAAAAAAAATCAAGCACATATTTTTTGCAGAAGGTCTCTGCTAGTCATGAGGGGTGGTCATCATCGTGAAGAATTTGAGTGTTTTATAGATATGAGGAGCTACAACAACTGAACTCATAAAATCAGTTCCTGAAAATACCTATCTGAAGAACTGTTCTGCCAGTTTTTCCCTGAGCAGAGTGCCTCACTTCTGCTCTCTATCCTGAACTCCTTTTAAGGAGTGTTGAGAATCAGCAACTACAGCAGCACTTGATCCAGTCCTTCTAAAGGCCGATGGCAAGTGCCCATGGCAAGTGCCAATTTGTAGATGACACTGGGTATTTGAGAGGGTCCCAGTTGTATATGTGAAGCATCTGCAACAGGCAGGGACTCACTGTTGGTAACTGTTGATGAGAACAATAGAAATTTTTCTCCAGGAATTTCTTTCTTCAACCTAAAGTTGATCAACGTAATATACTTACATTATGATGAATTTCAAACATACGTATTTCAAACAAATGTATGCACAGACCGCAAGGCACAAAATTCTTCAAGTTTTCATTCAAATGAAGTATTTAAGTTTCCTGTCTGAGCTTTTCTTCTTCCTGAAAACAGCCAATGTTGTATAAATTACTGGATACGGGTCAACATGCTCATTGGTGTAACTGAGAATCTATAGAATTAAGAGAACCTTGCATAACTTCAAGTCACTCAGCGTCTAGTTGTATTTTGCCTTTAAAAAAAAAATAATGGATCAGACATTGTCAGATAACATCACCAATTACTGTACTCCAAAGCAAAGTCTTTTAAAGTTTCAGCAGAGTGCATAGTAGAAAGTGAATTTTCTGTGCGAAAGAGCAACTTTATAACAATTTCCCAGCTCTTCCCCATAATCAGTATTCCGAGTCATATACATATATAATAATTGTTAAAATTATATGACCTAAAATATTTGCGTTTTCTGAAAAACCTGGGACTATGTGGCCGAAAAACCTGAGATTTTGTGGCATTTTTAAAAGGTTTAGTTTGTTTTATTTTGAAAAATCTTTTTAGAAAAAGCATAAAACTTTATCATTATGTGACGGTATATTTTTCCATGTGAAGTTGCTTTAGTTGTGTCCATATCTTTGGGAATCTATAGACTACAGCCGCTAGGCTCCTCCGTCCATGGAATTCTCCATGCAAGAATACTGGAGTGGAATGCCATGCCCACCTCTAGGGGAATCTTCCCGACCCAGGGATCGAACCTGGGTCTCCTGCACCTCCTGCATTGGCAGCTAGGTTCTTTACCACTAGCACCACCTAGGAAGCCCATATTTTTCCATAGCAACTTGATTTCCCTTTGTGGAGCATGAAATGCATTTCTGTTTACCCATATATTCTCTTCATTAATTCAGAGACTTGTAATAAAACTATATCAGCCATAATAGTTGAAAGACTAGGATTAAAAAAAAGCGAATATTGAATTCCATTTCTCTTTTTATTAATGTTCTAAGGCCCGGTTTTCCATCCTGTCTGTGCTAGTGTTGGATACTTAGCCCGGAGGGATGTAATAGTTCTTATCCACACAAACATATAACATCATTAAATAAGCTAATCCATTATTTTTAAAGTTTCTTCCTGAAGCATGCTTAGCCTTCGAATTTACAATTACGCCTGGAATTATCCTTGTAATCACCATAGAAATTATCACTATCGGGGCAAACAACAGAGAAAAGCAATCTTTGGAATGCTGTGCTTGCCAGTTGTACTTATTTGGTTATACATAACTAAAGGATAATGCTAAGAAGAAGGATATGTCATTACATTTATTTTTTTTAATGTAAGAATGTATTATTCTGTTGCATTGTTTAATTTGAATAAGTCCTAGTCAGTTTTCTGTTACAAATTTAATATAAGCATATTATAGGATTTAGGCAGACAGATTTTTAATATGTGAATAATATAAGTAAAAATAAGTTTAAAATGTATTTCCTAATAAATAATGTGGCTTCCCCGATGGCTCAGTGGATAAAGAACTTGCCTGCATTGCAGGAGACACAGTAGATGCAGGTTCGATCCTTGGGTTGGGAAGATCCCCTGGAAGAGGAAATGGCAACCCACTCCAGTATTCTTGCCTGAGAAATCTCAACAACAGAGGAGGCTGGCAGTCATCTACGACTGAGTGTGCATACACAAGGTTTTCCACAAACAACAAGGCTTTTATGTGTCATTGGCAGGCACAGTTGTGGGACAAGAATTTTGCTGTCCTTGATATATTTCTAAAGCCTCTGGTTCTAACTATGATTCTGCAACAAAAGTAGGGTGAGTTTAGGGAAACGTATGTCTCTATTGTACGGAAAAGTGGGGCACAAGAGAATGGTCATGCCCCAGGGACAGGCCTCCAAGTGAGGGTTCTTGGCTTCGTGTAGGATTTAAAAGTGAGCTATAATAGCAGTTATTGTTATAGATTCACTGCATGGAAAATATTTTCCAGAATTATGAATTAATTAACTGCCTAGAATTGTTTTCTTTTCATACTTATGAACTATATAATGAAGGACTGCAATGCATTTTGCATAGCTTTCATTTCTTTAAAATTGCTGCTTTCTAAAATTCTCTTGGTTTCACATTTTGTTGGGGAACCCAACTACTGATCAGTAGAGTTTCACCCAAGAAATAGCAATAGTCGGACATTTCTGAATTTTTCTATATATTGCTTTTTTTCTTGTTATATTTATACTTAATTTTGAAGGATTGCTTATGCTTGTGACTGCAAGCAGTCAGTACCCAGCCATTGTGTAAAACAAAATGATACTTATTGTACAACAAAGCCTGAGATTTTACCAACTGTAAACCCCTAGAGTTAGGTGCCTCCCTCCTAATCCCTTCATCTATACCATGGCCTTTTCTCTTCACATTCAGCAGATTCTTAAGGTTATTTGCCTTTAGTGATTTAACTTTCTTACAGTATGAAATGATCAGATCAGATCAGATCAGATCAGTCGCTCAGTCGTGTCCCACTCTTTGCGACCCCAGGAACTGCAGCACGCCAGGCCTCCCTGTCCATCACCAACTCCCGGAGTTCCCTCAGACTCACGTCCATTGAGTCAGTGATGCCATCCAGCCATCTCATCCTCGGTCGTCCCCTTCTCCTCCTGCCCCCAATCCCTCCCAGCATCAGAGTCTTTTCCAATGAGTCAACTCTTCACATGAGGTGGTCAAAGTACTGGAGTTTCAGCTTTAGCATCATTCCTTCCAAAGAAATCCCAGGGCTGATCTCCTTCAGAATGGACTGGTTGGATCT